>NC_052328.1:34271361-34343861 GCF_016432855.1 Salvelinus namaycush
CAATACATTTAGTTGATTCCCTACTAAGGTCAATACATTTAGTTGATTCCCTACTAAGTTCAATACATTTAGTTGATTCCCTACTGAGTTCAATACATTTAGTTGATTCCCTCCCTACTAAGTTCAATACATTTAGTTGATTCCCTACTAAGTTCAATACATTTAGTTGATTCCCTACTAAGGTCAATACATTTAGTTGATTCCCTACTAAGGTCAATACATTTAGTTGATTCCCTACTATGTTCACTACATTTAGTTGATTCCCTCCCTACTAAGGTCAATACATTTAGTTGATTCCCTCCCTACTAAGGTCAATACATTTAGTTGATTCCCTCCCTACTAAGTTCACTACATTTAGTTGATTCCCTCCCTACTAAGTTCACTACATTTAGTTGATTCCCTACTAAGGTCAATACATTTAGTTGATTCCCTCCCTACTAAGGTCAATACATTTAGTTGATTCCCTCCCTACTAAGTTCAATACATTTAGTTGATTCCCTACTAAGGTCAATACATTTAGTTGATTCCCTCCCTACTAAGGTCAATACATTTAGTTGATTCCCTCCCTACTAAGTTCACTACATTTAGTTGATTCCCTACTAAGTTCAATACATTTAGTTGATTCCCTCCCTACTAAGGTCAATACATTTAGTTGATTCCCTACTAAGTTCAATACATTTAGTTGATTCCCTACTAAGGTCAATACATTTAGTTGATTCCCTACTAAGTTCAATACATTTAGTTGATTCCCTACTAAGGTCAATACATTTAGTTGATTTCCTACTAAGGTCAATACATTTAGTTGATTCCCTACTGAGTTCAATACATTTAGTTGATTCCCTACTGAGTTCAATACATTTAGTTGATTCCCTACTAAGGTCAATACATTTAGTTGATTCCCTACTAAGTTCAATACATTTAGTTGATTCCCTCCCTACTAAGTTCAATACATTTAGTTGATTCACTACATTTAGTTGATTCCCTACTAACTTCAATACATTCAGTTGATTCCCTACTAAGTTCAATAAATTTAGTTGATTCCCTCCCTACTACGTTCAATACATTTAGTTGATTCCCTACTAAGTTCAATACATTTAGTTGATTCCCTCCCTACTAAGTACAATACATTTAATTGATTCCCTACTAAGTGCAATACATTTAGTTGATTCTCTACTAAGTTCAATACATTCAGTTGATTCCCTCCCTACTAAGTTCAATACATTTAGTTGATTCCCTACTAAGGTCAATACATTTAGTTGATTCCCTACTACGTTCAATACATTTAGTTGATTCCCTCCCTACTAAGTTCAATACATTTAGTTGATTCTCTACTAAGTTCAATACATTTAGTTGATTCCCTCCCTACTAAGTTCAATACATTTAGTTGATTCCCTACTAAGTTCAATACATTCAGTTGATTCCCTCCCTACTAAGTTCAATACATTCAGTTGATTCCCTACTAAGTTCAATACATTTAGTTGATTCCCTCCCTACTAAGTTCAATACATTTAGTTGATTCCCTACTAAGGTCAATACATTTAGTTGATTCCCTCCCTACTAAGGTCAATACATTTAGTTGATTCCCTACTAAGGTCAATACATTTAGTTGATTCCCTACTAAGGTCAATACATTTAGTTGATTCCCTACTAAGGTCAATACATTTAGTTGATTCCCTCCCTACTAAGGTCAATACATTTAGTTGATTTCCTACTAAGGTCAATACATTTAGTTGATTCCCTCCCTACTAAGGTCAATACATTTAGTTGATTCCCTCCCTACTAACGTCAATACATTTAGTTGATTCCCTACTAAGGTCAATACATTTAGTTGATTCTCTACTAAGGTCAATACATTTAGTTGATTCCCTACTAAGTTCAATACATTTAGTTGATTCCCTCCCTACTAAGGTCAATACATTTAGTTGATTCCCTACTAAGTTCAATACATTTAGTTGATTCCCTCCCTACTAAGTTCAATACATTTAGTTGATTCCCTCCCTACTAAGTTCAATACATTTAGTTGATTCCCTCCCTACTGAGTTCAATACATTTAATTGATTCCCTACTAAGTTCAATACATTTAGTTGATTCCCTACTAAGTTCAATACATTTAGTTGATTCCCTACTAAGTTCAATACATTTAGTTGATTCCCTACTAAGTTCAATACATTTAGTTGATTCTCTACTAACTTCAATACATTTAGTTGATTCCCTACTGAGTTCAATACATTTACTTGACTCCCTACTAAGGTCAATACATTTAGTTGATTCCCAACCTACTACGTTCAATACATTTAGTTGATTCCCTCCCTACTAAGTTCAATACATTTAGTTGATTCCCTACTAAGTTCAATACATTTAGTTGATTCCCTCCCTACTAAGTACAATACATTTAATTGATTCCCTACTAAGTTCAATACATATAGTTGATTCTCTACTAAGTTCAATACATTTAGTTGATTCCCTCCCTACTAAGTTCAATACATTTAGTTGATTCCCTACTAAGTTCAATACATTTAGTTGATTCCCTACTACGTTCAATACATTTAGTTGATTCCCTCCCTACTAAGTTCAATACATTTAGTTGATTCCCTACTAAGTTCAATACATTTAGTTGATTCCCTCCCTACTAAGTTCAATACATTTAGTTGATTCCCTACTAACTTCAATACATTCAGTTGATTCCCTCCCTACTAAGTTCAATACATTCAGTTGATTCCCTCCCTACTAAGTTCAATACATTCAGTTGATTCCCTCCCTACTAAGTTCAATACATTTAGTTGATTCCCTACTAAGTTCAATACATTTAGTTGATTCCCTCCCTACTAACGTCAATACATTTAGTTGATTCCCTACTAAGTTCAATACATTTAGTTGATTCCCTACTAAGTTCAATACATTTAGTTGATTCCCTACTAACTTCAATACATTTAGTTGATTCCCTCCCTACTAAGGTCAATACATTTAGTTGATTCCCTACTAAGGTCAATACATTTAGTTGATTCCCTCCCTACTAAGGTCAATACATTTAGTTGATTCCCTCCCTACTAAGGTCAATACATTTAGTTGATTCCCTACTAAGGTCAATACATTTAGTTGATTCTCTACTAAGGTCAATACATTTAGTTGATTCCCTACTAAGTTCAATACATTTAGTTGATTCCCTCCCTACTAAGTTCAATACATTTAGTTGATTCCCTCCCTACTAAGTTCAATACATTTAGTTGATTCCCTCCCTACTAAGTTCAATACATTTAGTTGATTCCCTCCCTACTGAGTTCAATACATTTAGTTGATTCCCTCCCTACTGAGTTCAATACATTTAATTGATTCCCTACTAAGTTCAATACATTTAGTTGATTCCCTACTAAGTTCAATACATTTAGTTGATTCCCTACTAAGTTCAATACATTTAGTTGATTCCCTACTAAGTTCAATACATTTAGTTGATTCTCTACTAACTTCAATACATTTAGTTGATTCCCTACTGAGTTCAATACATTTACTTGACTCCCTACTAAGGTCAATACATTTAGTTGATTCTCTACTAAGTTCAATACATTTAGTTGATTCCCTCCCTACTAAGTTCAATACATTTAGTTGATTCCCTCCCTACTAAGTTCAATACATTTAGTTGATTCCCTCCCTACTAAGTTCAATACATTTAGTTGATTCCCTCCCTACTAAGTTCAATACATTTAGTTGATTCCCTCCCTACTAAGTTCAATACATTTAGTTGATTCCCTCCCTACTGAGTTCAATACATTTAGTTGATTCCCTCCCTACTGAGTTCAATACATTTAATTGATTCCCTACTAAGTTCAATACATTTAGTTGATTCCCTACTAAGTTCAATACATTTAGTTGATTCCCTACTAAGTTCAATACATTTAGTTTATTCCCTCCCTACTGAGTTCAATACATTTAGTTGATTCCCTCCCTACTAAGTTCAATACATTTAGTTGATTTCCTACTAAGTTCAATACATTTAGTTGATTCCCTACTAAGTTCAATACATTTAGTTGATTCCCTACTAAGTTCAATACATTTAGTTGATTCCCTACTAAGTTCAATACATTTAGTTGATTCTCTACTAAGTTCAATACATTTAGTTGATTCTCTACTAAGTTCAATACATTTAGTTGATTCCCTACTGAGTTCAATACATTTAGTTGATTCCCTACTAAGTTCAATACATTTAGTTGATTCCCTCCCTACTAAGTTCAATACATTTAGTTGATTCCCTCCCTACTAAGTTCAATACATTTAGTTGATTCCCTCCCTACTAAGTTCAATACATTTAGTTGATTCCCTCCCTACTAAGTTCAATACATTTAGTTGATTCCCTCCCTACTAAGTTCAATACATTTAGTTGATTCCCTCCCTACTGAGTTCAATACATTTAGTTGATTCCCTCCCTACTAAGTTCAATACATTTAGTTGATTCTCTACTAAGTTCAATACATTTAGTTGATTCCCTCCCTACTAAGTTCAATACATTTAGTTGATTCCCTCCCTACTAAGTTCAATACATTTAGTTGATTCCCTCCCTACTAAGTTCAATACATTTAGTTGATTCCCTCCCTACTAAGTTCAATACATTTAGTTGATTCCCTCCCTACTAAGTTCAATACATTTAGTTGATTCCCTCCCTACTAAGTTCAATACATTTAGTTGATTCCCTCCCTACTAAGTTCAATACATTTAGTTGATTCCCTCCCTACTAAGTTCAATACATTTAGTTGATTCCCTCCCTACTAAGTTCAATACATTTAGTTGATTCTCTACTAAGTTCAATACATTTAGTTGATTCCCTCCCTACTGAGTTCAATACATTTAGTTGATTCCCTCCCTACTGAGTTCAATACATTTAGTTGATTCCCTCCCTACTGAGTTCAATACATTTAGTTGATTCCCTCCCTACTGAGTTCAATACATTTAGTTGATTCCCTCCCTACTGAGTTCAATACATTTAGTTGATTCCCTCCCTACTGAGTTCAATACATTTAGTTGATTCCCTCCCTACTGAGTTCAATACATTTAGTTGATTCCCTCCCTACTGAGTTCAATACATTTAGTTGATTCCCTCCCTACTGAGTTCAATACATTTAGTTGATTCCCTCCCTACTGAGTTCAATACATTTAGTTGATTCCCTCCCTACTGAGTTCAATACATTTAGTTGATTCCCTACTGAGTTCAATACATTTAGTTGATTCCCTACTGAGTTCAATACATTTAGTTGATTCCCTACTGAGTTCAATACATTTAGTTGATTCCCTACTGAGTTCAATACATTTAGTTGATTCCCTACTGAGTTCAATACATTTAGTTGATTCCCTACTGAGTTCAATACATTTAGTTGATTCCCTACTGAGTTCAATACATTTAGTTGATTCCCTACTGAGTTCAATACATTTAGTTGATTCCCTACTAAGTTTAATACATTTAGTTGATTCTCTACTAAGTTAAATACATTTAGTTGATTCCCTACTACGTTCAATACATTTAGTTGATTCCCTCCCTACTAAGTTCAATACATTTAGTTGATTCCCTCCCTACTAAGTTCAATACATTTAGTTGATTCCCTCCCTACTAAGTTCAATACATTTAGTTGATTCCCTCCCTACTAAGGTCAATACATTTAGTTGATTCCCTCCCTACTAAGTTTACTACATTTAGTTGATTCCCTCCCTACTAAGTTCAATACATTTAGTTGATTCCCTCCCTACTAAGTTCAATACATTTAGTTGATTCCCTCCCTACTAAGTTCAATACATTTAGTTGATTCCCTCCCTACTAAGTTCAATACATTTAGTTGATTCCCTACTAAGTTCAATACATTTAGTTGATTCCCTACTAAGTTCAATACATTTAGTTGATTCCCTCCCTACTACGTTCAATACATTTAGTTGATTCCCTCCCTACTACGTTCAATACATTTAGTTGATTCCCTCCCTACTGAGTTCAATACATTTAGTTGATTCCCTCCCTACTAAGTTCAATACATTTAGTTGATTCCCTACTAAGTTCAATACATTTAGTTGATTCCCTCCCTACTGAGTTCAATACATTTAGTTGATTCCCTCCCTACTGAGTTCAATACATTTAGTTGATTCCCTCCCTACTGAGTTCAATACATTTAGTTCATTCCCTACTGAGTTCAATACATTTAGTTCATTCCCTACTGAGTTCAATACATTTAGTTGATTCCCTCCCTACTGAGTTCAATACATTTAGTTGATTCCCTCCCTACTGAGCTCAATAAATTTAGTTGATTCCCTCCCTACTGAGTTCAATACATTTAGTTGATTCCCTCCCTACTAAGTTCAATACATTTAGTTGATTCCCTACTGAGTTCAATACATTTAGTTGATTCCCTACTGAGTTCAATACATTTAGTTGATTCCCTACTGAGTTCAATACATTTAGTTGATTCCCTACTGAGTTCAATACATTTAGTTGATTCCCTACTGAGTTCAATACATTTAGTTGATTCCCTACTGAGTTCAATACATTTAGTTGATTCCCTACTGAGTTCAATACATTTAGTTGATTCCCTACTGAGTTCAATACATTTAGTTGATTCCCTACTGAGTTCAATACATTTAGTTGATTCCCTACTGAGTTCAATACATTTAGTTGATTCCCTACTAAGTTCAATACATTTAGTTGATTCCCTACTGAGTTCAATACATTTAGTTGATTCCCTACTGAGTTCAATACATTTAGTTGATTCCCTACTGAGTTCAATACATTTAGTTGATTCCCTACTGAGTTCAATACATTTAGTTGATTCCCTACTAAGTTCAATACATTTAGTTGATTCCCTACTGAGTTCAATACATTTAGTTGATTCCCTACTAACTTCAATACATTTAGTTGATTCCCTACTAACTTCAATACATTTAGTTGATTCCCTACTAACTTCAATACATTTAGTTGATTCCCTACTAAGTTCAATACATTTAGTTGATTCCCTACTGAGTTCAATACATTTAGTTGATTCCCTCCCTACTAAGTTCAATACATTTAGTTGATTCCCTCCCTACTGAGTTCAATACATTTAGTTGATTCCCTCCCTACTAAGTTCAATACATTTAGTTGATTCCCTCCCTACTAAGTTCAATACATTTAGTTGATTCCCTCCCTACTAAGTTCAATACATTTAGTTGATTCCCTCCCTACTAAGTTCAATACATTTAGTTGATTCCCTCCCTACTAAGTTCAATACATTTAGTTGATTCCCTCCCTACTGAGTTCAATACATTTAGTTGATTCCCTCCCTACTGAGTTCAATACATTTAGTTGATTCCCTCCCTACTAAGTTCAATACATTTAGTTGATTCCCTACTAAGTTCAATACATTTAGTTGATTCCCTCCCTACTGAGTTCAATACATTTAGTTGATTCCCTCCCTACTGAGTTCAATACATTTAGTTGATTCCCTCCCTACTGAGTTCAATACATTTAGTTGATTCCCTCCCTACTGAGTTCAATACATTTAGTTGATTCCCTCCCTACTAAGTTCAATTCCCTCCCTACTGAGTTCAATACATTTAGTTGATTCCCTCCCTACTAAGTTCAATACATTTAGTTGATTCCCTACTGAGTTCAATACATTTAGTTGATTCCCTACTGAGTTCAATACATTTAGTTGATTCCCTACTGAGTTCAATACATTTAGTTGATTCCCTACTGAGTTCAATACATTTAGTTGATTCCCTACTGAGTTCAATACATTTAGTTGATTCCCTACTGAGTTCAATACATTTAGTTGATTCCCTACTGAGTTCAATACATTTAGTTGATTCCCTACTAAGTTCAATACATTTAGTTGATTCCCTACTAAGTTCAATACATTTAGTTGATTCCCTACTGAGTTCAATACATTTAGTTGATTCCCTACTGAGTTCAATACATTTAGTTGATTCCCTACTGAGTTCAATACATTTAGTTGATTCCCTACTAAGTTCAATACATTTAGTTGATTCCCTACTAAGTTCAATACATTTAATTGATTTCCTACTAAGTTCAATACTTTTAGTTGGTTCCCTACTAAGTTCACTACATTTAGTTGATTCCCTACTAACTTCAATACATTTAGTTGATTCCCTACTAAGTTCAATACATTTAGTTGGTTCCCTACTAACTTCAATACATTTAGTTGGTTCCCTACTAAGTTAAATACATTTTTTGAATATTGTTGAATTGTGTTTTAATGTCTGGATTCTGTGGTTCTGTTCGTGTTCTCCACAACAGACTTTCTAGGCCCCTGTTGATAAAGAGGTGCCGATTTGTTGCTCTTTACACAGAACAGCGTGACCCGACCATGCTACTTCCCTACGACCTTGTCCGAGAGCAGTTTAACCTCATTATACCACCTTCTAGATGTGTTCTCACTCATCAACACGAGGCTGAAACAAAAGAGTGAACGTGTGCCAGGAGATAAAACTTTCAATGGGGACAGATGTTTTCCTCTGGGTCACAATGCAGGAGGACGACAGCTCGTTTCAGCCCCCAAAAACGGCCTCGGAAAACAGTCCATCTTTCAAACGTTGGGGGGCCCCTGTCATGCAGTGATATCCTGGCTGGCTGAGGCGGTTAGAGAGAGAGAGAGCCAGGCTGCAGGTGCTTCCTGTGGGGCTGAGGGAAGAGCTAGAGGGGGAGAGGGGGAAGAACTCAGGCTTCCTCTGGCCTGCAGACTGAAGAGGGTGAGCAGCAGACTGAAGAGGGTGAGCCGCAGACTGAAGAGGGTGAGCCGCAGACTGAAGAGGGTGAGCCGCAGACTGAAGAGGGTGAGCTGCAAGCTGCAGACTGAAGAGGGTGAGCCGCAGACTGAAGAGGGTGAGCCGCAGACTGAAGAGGGTGAGCCGCAGACTGAAGAGGGTGAGCCGCAGACTGAAGAGGGTGAGCCGCAGACTGAAGAGGGTGAGCCGCAGACTGAAGAGGGTGAGCCGCAGACTGAAGAGGGTGAGCAGCAGACTGAAGAGGGTGAGCCGCAGACTGAAAAGGGTGAGCCGCAGACTGAAGAGGGTGAGCCGCAGACTGAAGAGGGTGAGCCGCAGACTGAAGAGGGTGAGCAGCAGACTGAAGAGGGTGAGCCGCAGACTGAAAAGGGTGAGCCGCAGACTGAAGAGGGTGAGCCACAGAACTCCCAGCCTGGCACCATTGTGCTCAACCCCCCCAACTCCCCGTGACACTGGCTGTGCACGACAACGAGACGAACCAACCGCTCCGTCACTGACACCCATGGGCCAGGAGAAGCAAAAAACCAGGGAATAACTAATAGAATGTAAATGTAGACCTGTGGAGCGCCCTGCACCGACTGACCCAGATACAGCCTTGGCTCCTAACTGTGACTTGTGAAAAAGGACCGTTGTGACAAGAGCATGATGCCATTAGCAACACTCTGTCCCAAGTTATCGACAAACTAAATGTGTTTTATAAATTCGGCTCCAGAATCCTGCATCGATGTCCCGATCTTGATTCACAGAAACATTTGACTGCCTCCATTAGGAAATGGAGCTGGAGAACTGACTTCCAGTGGCATTGACTTTATCCACCACAGATCTGTCGTTATTCTTTCTTCAAAAACACGAATTGAAACGGTATTGGCTTCACTTAAAAAAATAAAGAAAAGTTGTGTTTGGTGCAAACGTCAAAGTACACGTAGATGCCATATCTAAAACCCCTGCAGCACTCCAATGGACCCCAACGCTCTTACAAAGATGTTCTGGGAGTTTGTTTCGCTCTGGACACCAAGATGAGCCAAATCCACGACACACTGGAGAAGATGATAAATCTCTAAAACGGTGAATAAGCTGTTGGAGGGAAAGACGCTAGAAAACACACAGCAGAACATGTCAGTTGAGAATCATTTCATTGGTTCATGGAATCGAAGCTGGTAGAAATGGACAACTTATTGGTCAAGAGAAGCTTGGTCCTTCCCTCTCAGGTGAACATTGCTCATCGCACCGGACCAACGACAGGCCTCCAGTTGGAACTGTATGGATCACCTTTAACACGACCCTTCAACAACAACACGACCCGCCCCTTCAACGACAACACGACCCTTCAACAACAACACGACCCGCCCCTTCAACGACAACACGACCCGCCCCTTCAACAACAACAAGACCCGCCCCTTCAACAACAAGACCCGCCCCTTCAACAACAAGACCCGCCCCTTCAACAACAACAAGACCCGCCCCTTCAACAACAAGACCCGCCCCTTCAACAACAAGACCCGCCCCTTCAACAACAAGACCCGCCCCTTCAACAACAAGACCCGCCCCTTCACGGAAGCAATTGACTCTAACGAGAGGCAACGCTGGATTCAACTCCCCCGACTACGAACATGCTTTCTGATCCGGTGGGCACGGGACCACGAACATGCTTTCTGATCCGGTGGGCACGGGACCACGAACATGCTTTCTGATCCGGTGGGCACGGGACCACGAACATGCTTTCTGATCCTGTGGGCACGGGACCACGAACATGCTTACTGATCCGGTGGGCACGGGACCACAAACATGCTTTCTGATCCTGTGGGCACGGGACCACGAACATGCTTTCTGATCCGGTGGGCACGGGACCACGAACATGCTTACTGATCCGGTGGGCACGGGAACACAAACATGCTTTCTGATCCGGTGGTCACGGGACCACGAACATGCTTTCTGATCCGGTGGTCACGGGACCACGAACATGCTTTCTGATCCTGTGGGCACGGGACCACGAACATGCTTTCTGATCCGGTGGGCACGGGACCACGAACATGCTTTCTGATCCGGTGGGCACGGGACCACGAACATCCTTTCTGATCCGGTGGGCACGGGACCACGAACATGCTTTCTGATCCGGTGGACACGGGACCACGAACATGCTTTCTGATCCGGTGGACACGGGACCACGAACATGCTTTCTGATCCGGTGGGCACGGGACCACGAACATGCTTTCTGATCCGGTGGGCACGGGACCACGAACATGCTTTCTGATCCGGTGGGCACGGGACCACGAACATGCTTTCTGATCCGGTGGGCACGGGACCACGAACATGCTTTCTGATCCGGTGGGCACGGGACCACGAACATGCTTTCTGATCCGGTGGGCACGGGACCACGAACATCCTTTCTGATCCGGTGGGCACGGGACCACGAACATGTGCATAATACGGTCTAACACCCACAAACATCCCAGGTATGACAGAATGATTTTTACAAATCTGCCATAGACTTTAAAATTCATTATAGATTTGCTTTTATCAAGACTAACTCTAAGTCTCAGGAATACCTGGGATGCAAAACAGATCTATAAATGGAGGCTGTATTATTTTGAACTATGGTCGCCGTTTCCCCACCCTTGGTTACGTGGTTGGGCATAATCGCCGTTTTCCCACCCTTGGTTACGTGGTTGGGCATAATCGCCGTTTTCCCACCCTTGGTTACGTGGTTGGGCATAATCGCCGTTTTCCCCACCCTTGGTTACGTGGTTGGGCATAATCGCCGTTTTCCCACCCTTGGTTACGTGGTTGGGCATAATCGCCGTTTTCCCACCCTTGGTTACGTGGTTGGGCATAATCGCCGTTTCCCCACCCTTGGTTACGTGGTTGGGCATAATCGCCGTTTTCCCACCCTTGGTTACGTGGTTGGGCATAATCGCCGTTTTCCCACCCTTGGTTACGTGGTTGGGCATAATCGCCGTTTTCCCACCCTTGGTTACGTGGTTGGGCATAATCACATCTCTTGGATTGTGCATTGTCCGTTCTCATATAGACAAATCAATACGGATATACCATAAACCGAACCAAGTAGACATCATTTCACTCCACAATGGGATTTACTCTCAGATGTGATAGTAATTCAGTCAAGAAAGCAGCCATGCGCTATCTATATTCAACCCCCGTCTGTCTGTGGCCGGGTGTTTCACTAACCCGTCTGTCTGTCTGTGGCCGGGTGTTTCACTAACCCGTCTGTCTGTCTGTGGCCGGGTGTTTCACTAACCCGTCTGTCTGTGGCCAGGTGTTTTCACTAACCCGTCTGTCTGTCTGTCTGTCTGTCGTTGGCCGGGTGTTTCACTAACCCGTTGGTCTGTGGCCGGGTGTTTCACTAACCCGTCTGTCTGTGGCCGGGTGTTTCACTAACCCGTCTGTCTGTCTGTCTGTCTGTCTGTCTGTGGCCGGGTGTTTCACTAACCCGTCTGTCTGTGGCCGGGTGTTTCATTAACCCGTCTGTCTGTGGCCGGGTGTTTCACTAACCCGTCTGTCTGTCTGTGGCCGGGTGTTTCATTAACCCGTCTGTCTGTCTGTGGCCGGGTGTTTCATTAACCCGTCTGTCTGTCTGTCTGTGGCCGGGTGTTTCATTAACCCGTCTGTCTGTCTGTCTGTGGCCGGGTGTTTCATTAACCCGTCTGTCTGTGGCCGGGTGTTTCATTAACCCGTCTGTCCGTCTGTCTGTCTGTCTGTCTGTGGCCGGGTGTTTCATTAACCCGTCTGTCTGTCTGTGGCCGGGTGTTTCATTAACCCGTCTGTCTGTGGCCGGGTGTTTCACTAACCCGTCTGTCTGTGGCCGGGTGTTTCACTAACCCGTCTGTCTGTGGCCGGGTGTTTCACTAACCCGTCTGTCTGTGGCCGGGTGTTTCATTAACCCGTCTGTCTGTGGCCGGGTGTTTCACTAACCCGTCTGTCTGTGGCCGGGTGTTTCACTCAGTTTAGATCTTGTTTATCCTTTAGACCTGCCCAGAGGGAACCCACTAGTAGAATATCCCAGAGGGAACTGAAGAGTAATGACAAAATCATGACACGTTGAATGGTTTATACTCTGTCCCTATCAAACAGCCACTGGACAAACAGTATTAGGTTTATTCTACTATTTCAGCCACACCCGTTGCTGACAGGTGTACAAAATCAAGCACACAGCCATGCAATCTCCATAGACAAACATTGGCAGTAGAATAGCCTTACTGAAGAGCTCAGTGACTTGTAACATGACACCGTCATAGGATGCTTCTACACCTGCATTGCTTGCTGTTTTAGTCTGGGTTTCTGTATTGCACTTTGTGACATTGGCTGATGTAAGAAGGACTGTATAAACACATTTGATTGATTGATTGCCACCTTTCCAACAAGTCAGTTCATCACATTTCTGCCCTGCTAGAGACGCCCCGGTCAACTGTAAGTGCTGTTACTGTGAAGTGGAAATGTCTAGGAGCAACAACGGCTCAGCCGCGAGGTGGTAGGCCACACGAGCTAACAGAACAGGACTGCCGAGTGCTGAAGCGTGAAGCGTGAAGAAAAAAAAAAAATCGCCTGTCCTCTGTTGCAACACTCACTACCGAAATCCAAACTGCTTCTCGAAGCAACGTCAGCACAATAACTGTTCGTCGGGAGCTTGATGAAATGGGTTTCCGTGGCCTTAAGCAAACAAGAAAATGCTTATCCAGAGGTGACGCTCCTAGTGGACAGTGATTTGAATGCAAAATGAAATCCGTCTTAGCTCATTTCTACCAGCATGTCACCTGTGCAACTAGAGGCAAATTATTATTATTTTTAAATACTCTATATCAATTTTACTCTACACACAGAAACACAGACAAAGCTCACCCTCATTTTCAATCTCTCCCTGACCCACTGTAATACCTACATGTTTCCAGCAGAACACCATAGTCCCCTGCGCCTAATAATGCCAAGGTAACCTGTCTAAATGACTATCGCCCAATAGCATCTGTTAGCCATGAAAAGTTTTGAAAGGCTGGTCATAGGCAGATATCAACACCCTCATCCCAGACACCCTAGACCCACTCCAATTCGCATACCGCCCCAACAGATCCACAGATGATGAACTCTTTATTGCACCACAATGGTCTCCTAGACAAGAAGAACACCTGATGTGAGAATGCTGTTAATTGACTAATATCTCAACACCATAGTGATGAGCTTGGAGGGCACTAAGCTAAGAACCCTGTGACTGAACCCTCTGCAACTGGATCCTGGACTTCCTGACGGGCCGCTCCCAGGTGGTGAGGGTAGGCAACAACACATCTGCCACGCTGACCCTGAACACGGGGGCCCCTCAGGGGTGCGTGCTCAGTCCCCTCCTATACTCCCTGTTCACCCACGACTGAGTGGACACGCACAACTCCAACACCATCCTTAAGTTTACTGACAACACAACGGTGGTAGGCCTGATCATCCGACAATGAGACCGCCTATAGGGAGGAAGTCAGAGACCTGGCAGTGTGGTGCCAGGACAACAACCTCTCCCCTCAACTGCAGCAAGACAAAGGAGCTGATTGTGGACTACAGGAAACGGAGGGCCGAGCACGCCCCCATTCACATCGACGGGGCTGTAGTGGAGTGGGCCGAGGGCTTCAAGGTCCTTGGTGTCCACGTTACTAAGGACCTATCATGGTCCACAAACACCAACACAGTCTCGAAGAGGGAACGACAACGCCTCTTTCCTCTCAGGGAGGTAGAAAAGATTTGGGATGGTCCCACAGATCCTCAAAACGTTCTACAGCTACACCATTGAGAGGATCTCGACTGGCTGCATCACCGCCTGGTATAGCAACTGGCATCCGACCGCAGAGGGTAGTGCTAACCAACTAGTACGTCACTGGGGACACGCTCCCTGCCATCCAGGACCTCTATACCAGACAGTGTCAGAGGGTAGTGCTAACCAACCAGTACGTCACTGGGGACGCGCTCCATGCCATCCAGGACCTCTATACCAGACAGTGTCAGAGGGTAGTGCGTACGGCCCAGTACACCACTGGGGACGAGCTCCCTGCCATCCAGGACCTCTATACCAGACAGTGTGAGAGGGTAGTGGGTACGGCCCAGTACACCACTGGGGACGAGCTCCCTGCCATCCAGGACCTCTATACCAGACAGTGTCAGAGGGTAGTGGGTACGGCCCAGTACACCACTGGGGACGAGCTCCCTGCCATCCAGGACCTCTATACCAGGTGGTGTCAGAGGGTAGTGGGTACGGCCCAGTACACCACTGGGGACGAGCTCCCTGCCATCCAGGACCTCTATAGCAGGGGGTGTCAGAGGGTAGTGGGTACGGCCCAGTACACCACTGGGGACGAGCTCCCTGCCATCCAGGACCTCTATACCAGACAGTGTCAGAGGGTAGTGGGTACGGCCCAGTACGCCACTGGGGACGAGCTCCCTGCCATCCAGGACCTCTATACCAGGCGGTGTCAGAGGGTAGTGGGTACGGCCCAGTACACCACTGGGGACGAGCTCCCTGCCATCCAGGAACTCTATACCAGGTGGTGTCAGAGGGTAGTGGGTACGGCTCAGTACACCACTGGGGGCGAGCTCCCTGCCATCCAGGACCTCTATACCAGACAGTGTCAGAGGGTAGTGGGTACGGCCCAGTACACCACTGGGGACGAGCTCCCTGCCATCCAGGACCTCTATACCAGGCAGTGTCAGAGGGTAGTGGGTACGGCCCAGTACACCACTGGGGACGAGCTCCCTGCCATCCAGGACCTCTATACCAGACAGTGTCAGAGGGTAGTGGGTACGGCCCAGTACACCACTGGGGACGAGCTCCCTGCCATCCAGGACCTCTATACCAGGCAGTGTCAGAGGGTAGTGGGTACGGCCCAGTACACCACTGGGGACGAGCTCCCTGCCATCCAGGACCTCTATACCAGACAGTGTCAGAGGCAGGCCCTAAAGATAGGCATCTCTCTGCTACCGCATGGCAAGTGTTACCAATGCACCAAGTCTAGAACCAACAGGACGGTGAACAGCTTAAACCAGAAGAACGCTAAATAGTTAAATAGTTAACCGGACTATCTGCATTGACCCTTTTGACTCATCACATACGCTGACGGGGCTGTAGTGGAGTGGGTCGACGCTGCTGCAACTGTTAATGATCTATCCTGTTGCTTATTCACTTAGCGACTTCAATTACCTGTAGCCCTGCACATGGTACTGGTAGAGGTAGCCTAGTGGTTAGAGCGTTGGGCCAGTAACCCTGTCTATAGCCAAGTTATTACCTGTAGCCCTGTACATGGTACTGGTACTGGTAGAGGTAGCCTAGTGGTTAGAGCGTTGGGCCAGTAACCCTGTCTATAGCCAAGTTATTACCTGTAGCCCTGTACATGGTACTGGTACTGGTAGAGGTAGCCTAGTGGTTAGAGCGTTGGGCCAGTAACCCTGTCTATAGCCAAGTTATTACCTGTAGCCCTGCACATGGTACTGGTACAGGTAGCCTAGTGGTTAGAGCGTTGGGCCAGTAACCCTGTCTATAGCCAAGTTATTACCTGTAGCCCTGCACATGGTACTGGTACTGGTAGAGGTAGCCTAATGGTTAGAGTGTTGTGCCAGTAACCCTGTCTATAGCCAAGTTATTACCTGTAGCCCTGCACATGGTACTGGTACTGGTAGAGGTAGCCTAGTGGTTAGAGTGTTGGGCCAGTAACCCTGTCTATAGCCAAGTTATTACCTGTAGCCCTGCACATGGTACTGGTACTGGTAGAGGTAGCCTAGTGGTTAGAGCGTTGGGCCAGTAACCCTGTCTATAGCCAAGTTATTACCTGTAGCCCTGCACATGGTACTGGTACTGGTAGAGGTAGCCTAGTGGTTAGAGCGTTGGGCCAGTAACCCTGTCTATAGCCAAGTTATTACCTGTAGCCCTGCACATGGTACTGGTACTGGTAGAGGTAGCCTAGTGGTTAGAGTGTTGGGCCAGTAACCCTGTCTATAGCCAAGTTATTACCTGTAGCCCTGTACATGGTACTGGTACTGGTAGAGGTAGCCTAGTGGTTAGAGCGTTGGGCCAGTAACCCTGTCTATAGCCAAGTTATTACCTGTAGCCCTGTACATGGTACTGGTACTGGTAGAGGTAGCCTAGTGGTTAGAGCGTTGGGCCAGTAACCCTGTCTATAGCCAAGTTATTACCTGTAGCCCTGCACATGGTACTGGTACTGGTAGAGGTAGCCTAGTGGTTAGAGCGTTGGGCCAGTAACCCTGTCTATAGCCAAGTTATTACCTGTAGCCCTGCACATGGTACTGGTACTGGTAGAGGTAGCCTAGTGGTTAGAGCGTTGGGCCAGTAACCCTGTCTATAGCCAAGTTATTACCTGTAGCCCTGCACATGGTACTGGTACTGGTAGAGGTAGCCTAGTGGTTAGAGCGTTGGGCCAGTAACCCTGTCTATAGCCAAGTTATTACCTGTAGCCCTGCACATGGTACTGGTACTGGTAGAGGTAGCCTAGTGGTTAGAGCGTTGGGCCAGTAACCCTGTCTATAGCCAAGTTATTACCTGTAGCCCTGCACATGGTACTGGTACTGGTAGAGGTAGCCTAGTGGTTAGAGCGTTGGGCCAGTAACCCTGTCTATAGCCAAGTTATTACCTGTAGCCCTGCACATGGTACTGGTACTGGTAGAGGTAGCCTAGTGGTTAGAGCGTTGGGCCAGTAACCCTGTCTATAGCCAAGTTATTACCTGTAGCCCTGCACATGGTACTGGTACTGGTAGAGGTAGCCTAGTGGTTAGAGCGTTGGGCCAGTAACCCAAAAGTTGCTGGATCGAATCCCCAAGCTGACAAGGTAAAAATCTGTTGTTCTGCCCATGAGCCGAAGACGTGGATGTCGATTTCAGGCAGCCTCCACCACCTCTCTGATTCAGAGGGGTTAAACGCGGAAAGACTCATTTCAGTTGAAGGCATTCAGTTGTACAACTGACTAGGGATCCCCCCTTTCTATATAGCCAAGTTATTACCTCGTACCCCTGCACATGGACTTGGTACTGGTACCCCTGTCTATAGCCAAGTTATTACCTCGTAGCCCTGCACATGGACTTGGTACTGGTACCTGTCTATAGCCAAGTTATTACCTCGTACCCCTGCACATGGACTTGGTACTGGTACCCTGTCTATAGCCAAGTTATTACCTCGTACCCCTGCACATGGACTTGGTACTGGTACCCTGTCAATAGCCAAGTTATTACCTCGTAGCCCTGCACATGGACTTGGTACTGGTACCCTGTCTATAGCCAAGTTATTACCTCGTACCCCTGCACATGGACTTGGTACTGGTACCCTGTCTATAGCCAAGTTATTACCTCGTAGCCCTGCACATGGCCTTGGTACTGGTACCCTGTCTATAGCCAAGTTATTACCTCGTACCCCTGCACATGGACTTGGTACTGGTACCCTGTCTATAGCCAAGTTATTACCTCGTACCCCTGCACATGGACTTGGTACTGGTACCCTGTCTATAGCCAAGTTATTACCTCGTAGCCCTGCACATGGACTTCGTACTGGTACCCTGTCTATAGCCAAGTTATTACCTCGTAGCCCTGCACATGGACTTGGTACTGGTACCCCTGTCTATAGCCAAGTTATTACCTCGTACCCCTGCACATGGACTTGGTACTGGTACCCTGTCTATAGCCAAGTTATTACCTCGTAGCCCTGCACATGGACTTGGTACTGGTACCCTGTCTATAGCCAAGTTATTACCTCGTAGCCCTGCACATGGACTTGGTACTGGTACCCTGTCTATAGCCAAGTTATTACCTCGTACCCCTGCACATGGACTTGGTACTGGTACCCCTGTCTATAGCCAAGTTATTACCTCGTACCCCTGCACATGGACTTGGTACTGGTACCCCTGTCTATAGCCAAGTTATTACCTCGTACCCCTGCACATGGACTTGGTACTGGTACCCCTGTCTATAGCCAAGTTATTACCTCGTAGCCCTGCACATGGACTTGGTACTGGTACCCTGTCTATAGCCAAGTTATTACCTCGTACCCCTGCACATGGACTTGGTACTGGTACCCTGTCTATAGCCAAGTTATTACCTCGTACCCCTGCACATGGACTTGGTACTGGTACCCTGTCTATAGCCAAGTTATTACCTCGTAGCCCTGCACATGGACTTGGTACTGGTACCCTGTCTATAGCCAAGTTATTACCTCGTAGCCCTGCACATGGACTTGGTACTGGTACCCTGTCTATAGCCAAGTTATTACCTCGTACCCCTGCACATGGACTTGGTACTGGTACCCTGTCTATAGCCAAGTTATTACCTCGTACCCCTGCACATGGACTTGGTACTGGTAGACATTTAAATAGTGATCCATTCTGACTGCTACATATCTATTTAAATAGTGATCCATTCTGCTACATATCTATTTAAATAGTGATCCATTCTGACTGCTACATATCTATTTAAATAGTGATCCATTCTGACTGCTACATATCTATTTAAATAGCAATCTATTCTGACTGCTACATATCTATTTAAATAGTGATCCATTCTGCTACATATCTATTTAAATAGTGATCCATTCTGACTGCTACATATCTATTTAAATAGCAATCTATTCTGACTGCTACATATCTATTTAAATAGTGATCCATTCTGACTGCTACATATCTATTTAAATAGTGATCCATTCTGCTACATATCTATTTAAATAGTGATCCATTCTGCTACATATCTATTTAAATAGTGATCCATTCTGACTGCTACATATCTATTTAAATAGTGATCCATTCTGACTGCTACATATCTATTTAAATAGTGATCCATTCTGACTGCTACATATCTATTTAAATAGTGATCCATTCTGACTGCTACATATCTATTTAAATAGTGATCCATTCTAACTACTACATATCTATTTAAATAGTGATCCATTCTGACTGCTACATATCTATTTAAATAGTGATCCATTCTAACTACTACATATCTATTTAAATAGTGATCCATTCTAACTACTACATATCTATTTAAATAGTGATCCATTCTGACTGCTACATATCTATTTAAATAGTGATCCATTCTAACTGCTACATATCTATTTAAATAGTGATCCATTCTAACTGCTACATATCTATTTAAATAGTGATCCATTCTAACTGCTACATATCTATTTAAATAGTGATCCATTCTAACTGCTACATATCTATTTAAATAGTGATCCATTCTAACTGCTACATATCTATTTAAATAGTGATCCATTCTAACTGCTACATATCTCCCCCAAGCGCCACAGCCCAGCCCCCAGCGCCACAGCCCAGCACCACAGTCCAGCCCCCCAGCCAGCACCACAGTCCAGCCCCCCAGCCAGCACCACAGTCCAGCCCCCCAGCCAGCACCACAGTCCAGCCCCCCAGCCAGCACCACAGTCCAGCCCTCTAGCCAGCACCACAGTCCAGCCCTCCAGCCAGCACCACAGTCCAGCCCCCCAGCCAGCACCACAGTCCAGCCCCCCAGCCAGCACCACAGTCCAGCCCCCCAGCCAGCACCACAGTCCAGCCCCCCAGCCAGCACCACAGTCCAGCCCTCCAGCCAGCACCACAGTCCAGCCCTCCAGCCAGCACCACAGTCCAGCCCCCCAGCCAGCACCACAGTCCAGCCCTCCAGCCAGCACCACAGTCCAGCACCACAGTCCAGCCCCCCAGCACCACAGTCCAGCCCCCCAGCACCACAGTCCAGCCCCCCAGCACCACAGTCCAGCCCTCCAGCAGGCACCACAGTCCAGCCCCCCAGCACCACAGTCCAGCCCCCCAGCACCACAGCCCAGCCCCCCAGCGCCAGTCCAGCCCCCCAGCCAGCACCACAGTCCAGCCCTCCAGCCAGCACCACAGTCCAGCCCTCCAGCCAGCACCACAGTCCAGCCCTCCAGCCAGCACCACAGTCCAGCCCCCCAGCCCCCCAGCGCCATCCATTCTAACTGCTACATATCTATTTAAATAGTGATCCATTCTAACTGCTACATATCTATTTAAATAGTGATCCATTCTGACTGCTACATATCTATTTAAATAGTGATCCATTCTAACTACTACATATCTATTTAAATAGTGATCCATTCTAACTACTACATATCTATTTAAATAGTGATCCATTCTGCTACATATCTATTTAAATAGTGATCCATTCTGACTGCTACATATCTATTTAAATAGTGATCCATTCTAACTGCTACATATCTATTTAAATAGTGATCCATTCTAACTGCTACATATCTATTTAAATAGTGATCCATTCTGCTACATATCTATTTAAATAGTGATCCATTCTGACTGTGGTGCTGACCCTGCCAGCACCACAGTCCAGCCCTCCAGCCAGCACCACAGTCCAGCCCTCCAGCCAGCACCACAGTCCAGCCCCCCAGCCAGCACCACAGTCCAGCCCCCCAGCACCACAGCCCAGCCTCCCAGCACCACAGTCCAGCCCCCCAGCCAGCACCACAGTCCAGCCCTCCAGCCAGCACCACAGTCCAGCCCTCCAGCCAGCACCACAGTCCAGCCCCCCAGCACCACAGTCCAGCCCTCCAGCCAGCACCACAGTCCAGCCCCCCAGCCCTCCAGCCAGCACCACAGTCCAGCCCCCCAGCACCACAGTCCAGCCCTCCAGCCAGCACCACAGTCCAGCCCCCCAGCCAGCACCACAGTCCAGCCCCCCAGCCAGCACCACAGTCCAGCCAGCAACACAGTCCAGCCCCCCAGCCAGCACCACAGTCCAACCCTCCAGCCAGCACCACAGTCCAGCCCCCAAGCCAGCACCACAGTCCAGCCCCCCAGCACCACAGTCCAGCCCCCAGCACCACAGTCCAGCCCTCCAGCAGGCACCACAGTCCAGCCCCCCAGCACCACAGTCCAGCCCCCCAGCACCACAGCCCAGCCCCCCAGCGCCACAGTCCAGCCCCCCAGCCAGCACCACAGTCCAGCCCTCCAGCCAGCACCACAGTCCAGCCCCCCAGCCAGCACCACAGACCAGCCCCCCAGCCCCCCAGCGCCACAGTCCAGCCCCCAAGCGTCACAGTCCAGCCCCCAGCCCTCCTGCCAGCGACACAGTCCAGCCCCCAAGCGCCACAGCCCAGCCCCCAGCGCCACAGCCCAGCACCACAGTCCAGCCCCCCAGCCAGCACCACAGTCCAGCCCCCCAGCCAGCACCACAGTCCAGCCCCCCAGCCAGCACCACAGTCCAGCCCCCCAGCCAGCACCACAGTCCAGCCCTCTAGCCAGCACCACAGTCCAGCCCTCCAGCCAGCACCACAGTCCAGCCCCCCAGCCAGCACCACAGTCCAGCCCCCCAGCCAGCACCACAGTCCAGCCCCCCAGCCAGCACCACAGTCCAGCCCCCCAGCCAGCACCACAGTCCAGCCCCCCAGCCAGCACCACAGTCCAGCCCCCCAGCCAGCACCACAGTCCAGCCCTCCAGCCAGCACCACAGTCCAGCCCTCCAGCCAGCACCACAGTCCAGCACCACAGTCCAGCCCCCCAGCACCACAGTCCAGCCCTCCAGCAGGCACCACAGTCCAGCCCCCCAGCACCACAGTCCAGCCCCCCAGCACCACAGCCCAGCCCCCCAGCCAGCACCACAGTCCAGCCCTCCAGCCAGCACCACAGTCCAGCCCTCCAGCCAGCACCACAGTCCAGCCCTCCAGCCAGCACCACAGTCCAGCCCCCCAGCCAGCACCACAGTCCAGCCCCCCAGCCCCCCAGCGCCACAGTCCAGCCCCCAAGCGCCACAGCCCAGCCCCCAGCGCCACAGCCCAGCTCCCAGCACCACAGCCCAGCACCACAGTCCAGCCCTCCTGCCAGCGACACAGTCCAGCCCCCAGCCCTCCAGCCAGCACCACAACCCAGCACCACAACCCAGCACCACAGCCCAGCACCACAGTCCAGCCCCCCATCCAGCCCCCCAGCACCATAGTCCGGCCCCCCATCCAGCCCCTCAGCACCACAGTCCGGCCCCCAAGCGTCACAGTCCAGCCCCCAGCCCTCCTGCCAGCGACACAGTCCAGCCCCCAAGCGCCACAGCCCAGCCCCCAGCGCCACAGCCCAGCTCCCAGCACCACAGTCCAGCCCCCCATCCAGCCCCCCAGCGCCACAGTCCGGCCCCCAAGCGTCACAGTCCAGCCCCCAGCCCTCCTGCCAGCGACACAGTCCAGCCCCCAAGCGCCACAGCCCAGCCCCCAGCGCCACAGCCCAGCTCCCAGCACCACAGCCCAGCACCACAGTCCAGCCCTCCTGCCAGCGACACAGTCCAGCCCCCAGCCCTCCAGCCAGCACCACAACCCAGCACCACAACCCAGCACCACAACCCAGCACCACAACCCAGCACCACAGTCCAGCCCTCCAGCCAGCACCACAATCCAGCCCCCCAGCCAGCACCACAGTCCAGCCCCCCAGCCAGCACCACAGTCCAGCCCTATATAGTGTACTACTTTATACTACAGCCCTATTCCCTATATAGTGCACCACGTTAGACCAGAGCCCTATTCCCTACATAGTGCACTACTTTAGACCAGAGCCCTATTCCCTACATAGTGCACTACTTTAGACCAGAGCCCTATGGGTCCTAGTGCACTGCATAGGGGGTCATTTGGAAAGCAGATCAGGATGGACTGAGGAAGTCTGATAACCAAAGGACGACTGACCGATTCAAACAGACGACAGGCAGGATGGACAAAACAATGAGCCTTGATGTTGTCGGCACTGGACACACACACACACACACACACACACACACACACACACACACACACACACACACACACACACACACACACTTCAATAAGAGGAAGACTGAAGGTCAACTTCCTAACAATATGAACACACCTTGTTTGCCCTTTGAACTGAAAATCATTAACACACTTTTAGGCACTACTGCAATGTTTCCAAGTTGTAATGTCACATGAACAAGTACAGTGAAATGACTTTCTGGCCAACTCAATGTATTGCACAGTGCCGGTCTAAAGCAGGAATGTTAAGCT
Organism: Salvelinus namaycush; assembly: GCF_016432855.1. NCBI lineage: Eukaryota > Metazoa > Chordata > Actinopteri > Salmoniformes > Salmonidae > Salvelinus > Salvelinus namaycush. Next base: position 34,295,123 of record NC_052328.1, read on the forward strand.
CCCAACGCTATGATGAACCAAGTATAAGTGATGTATTATGACCAGTGTTAACTGTAAACTGACACGCAACTAGGAAGTAGCCTAACCTCTATACCTCAGAGACAATACAATATCCAGGCTGAAACTGGCTGAACAAGGAAACATACCTGTCATAGTTTTGACAGAAGCAGCAATGACAGAGTAGATAAGTGGCCCCAGGCCATAACAGGCCATAACAGGCATGTGAGGCCATAACAGGCCATAACAGGCATGTGAGGCCATAACAGGCCATAACAGGCATGTGAGGCCATAACAGGCATGTGAGGCCATAACAGGCCATAACAGGCCATAACATGGCCATAACATGGCCATAACATGGCCTGTTATGGCCTTACATGCCTAACAGGCCATAACAGGCATGTAAGGCCATAACAGGCCATAACAGGCATGTAAGGCCATAACAGGCATGTAAGGCCATAACAGGCATGTGAGGCCATAACAGGCATGTGAGGCCATAACAGGCATGTGAGGCCATAACAGGCATGTGAGGCCATAACAGGCATGTAAGGCCATAACAGGCATGTGAGGCCATAACAGGCATGTGAGGCCATAACAGGCATGTGAGGCCATAACAGGCCATAACAGGCCATAACAGGCCATAACAGGCATGTGAGGCCATAACAGGCCATAACAGGCCATAACAGGCCATAACAGGCATGTGAGGCCATAACAGGCATGTGAGGCCATAACAGGCCATAACATGGCCATAACATGGCCTGTTATGGCCTTACATGCCTAACAGGCCATAACAGGCATGTAAGGCCATAACAGGCATGTAAGGCCATAACAGGCATGTAAGGCCATAACAGGCCATAACATGGCCATAACATGGCCATAACATGGCCTTACATGCCATAACAGGTCATAACAGGTCATAACAGGTCATAACAGGCATGTGAGGCCATAACAGGCATGTAAGGCCATAACAGGCATGTGAGGCCATAACAGGCATGTGAGGCCATAACAGGCCATAACAGGCCATAACAGGCCATAACAGGCATGTGAGGCCATAACAGGCCATAACAGGCCATAACAGGCCATAACAGGCATGTGAGGCCATAACAGGCATGTGAGGCCATAACAGGCCATAACAGGCCATAACATGGCCATAACATGGCCTGTTATGGCCTTACATGCCTAACAGGCCATAACAGGCATGTAAGGCCATAACAGGCATGTAAGGCCATAACAGGCATGTAAGGCCATAACAGGCCATAACATGGCCATAACATGGCCATAACATGGCCTTACATGCCATAACAGGTCATAACAGGTCATAACAGGTCATAACAGGCATGTGAGGCCATAACAGGCATGTAAGGCCATAACAGGCCATAACATGGCCTGTTATGGCCTTACATGCCTAACAGGCCATAACAGGCATGTAAGGCCATAACAGGCCATAACAGGCATGTAAGGCCATAACAGGCATGTGAGGCCATAACAGGCATGTGAGGCCATAACAGGCATGTAAGGCCATAACAGGCATGTAAGGCCATAACAGGCATGTGAGGCCATAACAGGCATGTGAGGCCATAACAGGCATGTGAGGCCATAACAGGCATGTGAGGCCATAACAGGCATGTGAGGCCATAACAGGCATGTGAGGCCATAACAGGCATGTGAGGCCATAACAGGCATGTGAGGCCATAACAGGCATGTGAGGCCATAACAGGCATGTGAGGCCATAACAGGCCATAACAGGCCATAACAGGCCATAACAGGCATGTGAGGCCATAACAGGCATGTGAGGCCATAACAGGCCATAACAGGCATGTGAGGCCATAACAGGCATGTGAGGCCATAACAGGCCATAACAGGCCATAACAGGCATGTGAGGCCATAACAGGCCATAACAGGCATGTGAGGCCATAACAGGCCATAACAGGCCATAACAGGCATGTGAGGCCATAACAGGCATGTGAGGCCATAACAGGCCATAACAGGCATGTAAGGCCATAACAGGCCATAACAGGCATGTGAGGCCATAACAGGCCATAACAAGCCATAACAGGCATGTGAGGCCATAACAGGCATGTAAGGCCATAACAGGCATGTGAGGCCATAACAGGCATGTAAGGCCATAACAGGCATGTGAGGCCATAACAGGCATGTGAGGCCATAACAGGCATGTAAGGCCATAACAGGCATGTGAGGCCATAACAGGCATGTGAGGCCATAACAGGCCATAACAGGCCAAGCCATTGATTATGACTCTCAGTTCCATTACATGACATAAGAGTTTTCTGTACGGGGGAGTTTTGCAAAGAGCTCCGACTCTCAGTCTGAACGTATCACTTGCAGTACGGTTTTGGAAGCATACAGACTATCCACATCTGCAAGAAATAATATATATATTTTTTTTTTAAAGGTTAATTTCATAAACACCTTTTTAGGGTTAGCGTTCCCACACAGTCATATCTCCATGTTACAGCGCGTGCTTACGGAAAACAGATGGAAGACAGAGTGGACTACCTGTGCTAATTAGCCATCTGCTTCTCCTAACACCTGTGTGTACACAGAAGACACGGACCCCAACAAATGTGTTATCACTGACAAATACTGTCAACTGCAAAACTATGTTTGAAACCAGTTTGTGAAATGATTTTGATTGTGATTTGAAAGTAGAGGAATTTATGTTTCTAGAACCGTACCCTAATTTGAGAATCAAGTCACCTTTAGATGGGAGTATTTGGCTGTTTTGGCTTCCAGAACCAATTAGCTCTTAAAACAGAACATGTAAGATCCTTGGACTATATGGAGTAAAGTTAGGCTCCTTATTGGTCTATAACAGGCCACACCGCTTTCCCCTCTGGTTGGCTGGTATGGACTAAAGTTAGGCTCCTTATCGGTCTATAACAGGCCACACCGCTTTCCCCTCTGGTTGGCTAGTATGGACTATATGGAGTAAAGTTAGGCTCCTTATTGGTCTATAACAGGCCACACCACTTTCCCCTCTGGTTGGCTGGTATGGACTATATGGAGTAAAGTTAGGCTCCTTATTGGTCTATAACAGGCCACTTTCCCCTCTGGTTGGCTGGTATGGACTATATGGAGTAAAGTTAGGCTCCTTATTGGTCTATAACAGGCCACTCTCACCTCCGGTTTGCTGGTATGGACTATATGGAGTAAAGTTAGGCTCCTTATTGGTCTATAACAGGCCACACCGCTTTCCCCTCTGGTTGGCTAGTATGGACTATATGGAGTAAAGTTAGGCTCCTTATTGGTCTATAACAGGCCACTTTCCCCTCTGGTTGGCTGGTATGGACTATATGGAGTAAAGGTAGGCTCCTTATTGGTCTATAACAGGCCACTCTCCCCTCTGGTTGGCTGGTATGGACTATATGGAGTAAAGTTAGGCTCCTTATTGGTCTATAACAGGCCACTCTCCCCTCTGGCTGGCTGGTATGCTGCTGGCAGGCTTTATTTCTGTTCTGGAGGGATGGGGCTGGAGGGGTGTCATTCATTCAAATCCACCCCATGCTACAATACACTGTATTTGGTCCCAGCTGTTTTTGATGTGGAGTATCTAGTTAGTCATGGCTAACTAGTAGCTAACTATATTAGGATCCTTTTCTGCTGAATAGACAGCTAGCCGATGACTTGATTGCATTATGGATTGTAAACTAAACGTTAGCTAGCTACATAGCTAATGATAAATATTGCTATACTGTAACGTTAACTAGCTAGCTACATAGCTTATGATAAATATAACTATGGCTGCAACGTTGGCTAGCTACATAGCTAATGATAAATATAACTATGCTGTAACGTTAACTAGCTACATAGCTTATGATAAATATTGCTATACTGTAACGTTAACTAGCTAGCTACATAGCTTATGATAAATATAACTATGGCTGTAACGTTAACTAGCTAGCTACTTAGTTAATGATAAATATTGCTATGGATGTAACGTTAGCTAGCTACATAGCTAATGATAAATATAACTATGCTGTAACGTTAACTAGCTAGCTATTTAGTTAATGATAAATATTGCTATGGATGTAACGTTAACTAGCTACTTATCTAGTTAATGATACATTTAGCTACGGCTGTAAGGTTAGTTATGTGAGTAATACGTGCCCCAGTTTGTTTGCTAGCTATTTACCAAGCTAACTATACAGTAACCTGACAACGGCGGTGACGTTTTAAGACCACATTCATATAAACAAGACTCCGTATTATCAAATGAAGCTAGTTAGTGGCCTGCTAATACAACTAACTAGCTAACCTGCTAGCTGGCCAACTAGCTAGCTAACAACCTTGGGCATAACGAGCCACACCCACTTATTGATATTTACAGTTGTGACATGTCACCCTACATTACAACCCTCATATAAACGTTACAACACATGACATATGAACATGATGCTTGACGTGTAAACACCGGGTTGCTTAAAGCTAGCCGACCCTTCTCACAGTGGCATAGGAACAACGGTCTGTAAGATATGTAGCTAACTGACGTTAGCTGGCTTGGAATTGGATGCTAACAAAAGGTCTTTCAATCTACTGTTCTACTTCACCACCAACGATGAGATAATAAAATATATATTTTAAAGAAAATGTATTTCCGTACCGAAGTGTCGGACCGACACAAGCGGTGTCGGTGCTCTCAATTTCTTGCAAAATGCGTTCGTGCTCGGTTATACACTCCACGGATTCATTTTCCGCCATGTTGCTGGTAATCATCACAGTGTCGAGCGGTGACGGTGCCACTGCGGGGAAACGGGTCAGTACCGGACTCGGTCGATAAGGGGCGTAACGATACCTGTGTGTGATGTCGTAGTGACATGTTTACCCTGCTAATATCCTACCCATCAGTGTAAAATCTGATTTATTCATCTATACAGTTAACTGACCTTAGATCAGTAGAGGGGGATCTATGAATGAATAGTCCCTACTTATACATTGCTATTAATAGTAACAGAATGAGCACCGCCACCAACTAGCATTCTGTCCATGCTACATCTCATTTAAAACTGCACTGCCATTGTTCAATTGCAAAAGTACCGTAGCTATTTGTACAGATAATTGTTTCCTGGTGAGAATAAAAACAAATTGATTGTAAATCACAATTAGCTATTATGAATAGATGAAAATGTCTCACATTTGACGAATGAATCTGTTCTACAATAGTTTTCCCCCCCTTTTTTATCCATATTTGGATTAAATTAAAAGTACCTTAAGGTGGTTCCCAGGGGCAAATCCACTGATTCAAGTTCAGCAAAAACATTTCCAAAGCCCTTCTCATCATCTCTACCATCATCTTCAGGAATAGCTGGTAAAGGTTTCTCCGCTCTATCGCTGGACATTTCACAATGTCTAGCTTTGTGGAGAGAGTGATGGAAGATTTGTGCCAGTATGATATAGCTTTGGAGAGTTCCTGGTCACACACACACCTACCGGGGTCAACCAGGCTGTCAGCAGAAGAGACGCAACGGAGGGGAAAACGTCAACCTTGTGATCCGAGGAACTTTGAATCCAACAAAACAGATTTAATTGCTTTTTTAGTTAAATAGTGTCACGAATAACCTCATTCAACATAGAATGTTTGTAACGAGTTCCTTTCTAGTTAAGTCGACGTTCAATGCGGTTTTGTACAACACTCCTTCATAAATACTTTAATATATTTAGTTGAACTTGTTACACTTTAGGCCACGTGTCAAACTCATTCCACAGAGGGCCAAGTGTCCTCCCTAGTACTTGATTGATTAATTAAGGTCACTAATTAGTAAGGAACTCCCCTTCACCTGGTTATCTAGGTCTCAGTAAGGAACTCCCCTCACCTGGTTGTCTTGGTCTCAGTAAGGAACACCCCTCACCTGGTTGTCTAGGTCTCAGTAAGGAACTCCCCTCACCTGGTTGTCTAGGTCTCAATTGAAAGGAAAAACCCCAAACCCTACAGACACCAGGCCCTGCATGGAGGGAGTTTGACGCCCTGTGTTCTATAGTATTATTTTATTTGGTAGACGCTTTGAGAAATAAAAATATATTAACATCATATAAAGACTGGCTTACTAATTGTCATTATTATTTCTGATTAAATTCCTACAATTCTTGTTGTTACCCAATTTAACGTTTAAACAATCATCTTTCCCAGCCAAGAAATGGATTGTCCCATTAGTGGTTGGTTGGGTTTTAGTATTGGACAGAGACTTCTTTAAACAACAAAAGCCCTGACTAGAGGTTTCCTTATTGCTCTGGCAAAAACAAGAAGTTGGCCTGATGATTGCAGCAACAGCTCAGAGCAGGAAACACCGTCTGTGTCCCAAATGGTACCCTATTCCCTATAGACTGCACTACTTGATCAGGGCCTTAAAAGAGGTCTCTGGTTAAAACTAGTGCACTATATAGGGGAATAGGGTGGCACTTGGGACGCAAACACTGTCTGAGGGACAGGAACAGACGGCTGCATGGTATTGTTCCAACGCTGTAGAGAGACACTGTTTCGCTGACATCTCTGTCCAAGGCTCGTTTATCAGCCAGATCCAGTGGCAGCACTGATCTTACATCATACAACACTCTGAGCACCGGCGGTTGGTGGCACCTTAAATGGGGAGGACGGGCTCATGGTAATGGCTGGAAGCGGAATCAGTGGAACGGTATCAAATACATCAAACACATGATTCCATTTGATTCCAAATCAGATGTTATTGGTCACATGGTTAGCAGATGTTATTGGTCACATGGTTATCAGATGTTAATGGTCACATACACATGGTTATCAGATGTTATTGGTCACATACACATGGTTATCAGATGTTATTGGTCACATACACATGGTTATCAGATGTTATTGGTCACATACACATGGTTATCAGATGTTATTGGTCACATGGTTAGCAGATGTTATTGGTCACATGGTTAGCAGATGTTATTGACCGATAGAGACCTGGCCCAGCGCTGTCCTCCCCTCAGCAGCCTCCCCTGACCCTGACCGATAGAGACCTGGCCCATCGCTGTCCTCCCCTCAGCAGCCTCCCCTGACCCTGACCGATAGAGACCTGGCCCATCGCTGTCCTCCCCTCAGCAGCCTCCACTGACCCTGACCGATAGAGACCTGGCCCAGCGCTGTCCTCCCCTCAGCAGCCTCCCCTGACCCTGACCGATAGAGACCTGGCCCAGCGCTGTCCTCCCCTCAGCAGCCTCCCCTGACCCTGACCGATAGAGACCTGGCCCAGCGCTGTCCTTCCCTCAGCAGCCTCCACTGACCCTGACCGATAGAGACCTGGCCCAGCGCTGTCCTCCCCTCAGCAGCCTCCACTGACCCTGACCGATAGAGACCTGGCCCAGCGCTGTCCTCCCCTCAGCAGCCTCCACTGACCCTGACCGATAGAGACCTGGCCCAGTGCTGTCCTCCCCTCAGCAGCCTCCACTGACCCTGACCGATAGAGACCTGGCCCAGCGCTGGAATCCTGATCCGGCCTCCACTGACCCTGACCGATAGACACCTGGCCCAGCGCTGTCCTCCCCTCAGCAGCCTCCACTGACCCTGACCGATAGAGACCTGGCCCAGCGCTGTCCTCCCCTCAGCAGCCTCCACTGACCCTGACCGATAGAGACCTGGCCCAGCGCTGGAATCCTGATCCGGCCTCCACTGACCCTGACTGATAGACACCTGGCCCAGCGCTGTCATCCCCTCAGCAGCCTCCACTGACCCTGACCGATAGAGACCTGGCCCAGCGCTGGAATCCTGATCCGGCCTCCACTGACCCTGACCGATAGAGACCTGGCCCAGTGCTGTCATCCCCTCAGCAGCCTCCCCTGACCCTGACCGATAGAGACCTGGCCCAGCGCTGTCATCCCCTCAGCAGCCTCCCCTGACCCTGACCGATAGACACCTGGCCCAGCGCTGTCCTCCCCTCAGCAGCCTCCCCTGACCCTGACCGATAGAGACCTGGCCCAGCGCTGTCCTCCCCTCAGCAGCCTCCCCTGACCCTGACCGATAGAGACCTGGCCCAGTGCTGTCCTCCCCTCAGCAGCCTCCCCTGACCCTGACCGATAGAGACCTGGCCCAGCGCTGGAATCCTGATCCGGCCTCCACTGACCCTGACCGATAGAGACCTGGCCCAGCGCTGTCCTCCCCTCAGCAGCCTCCACTGACCCTGACCGATAGAGACCTGGCCCAGCGCTGGAATCCTGATCCGGCCTCCACTGACCCTGACCGATAGTGACCTGGCCCAGCGCTGTCATCCCCTCAGCAGCCTCCACTGACCCTGACCGATAGAGACCTGGCCCAGTGCTGTCCTCCCCTCAGCAGCCTCCACTGACCCTGACCGATAGAGACCTGGCCCAGCGCTGGAATCCTGATCCGGCCTCCACTGACCCTGACCGATAGAGACCTGGCCCAGCGCTGGAATCCTGATCCGGCCTCCACTGACCCTGACCGATAGAGACCTGGCCCAGCGCTGGAATCCTGATCCGGCCTCCACTGACCCTGACCGATAGAGACCTGGCCCAGCGCTGTCCTCCCCTCAGCAGCCTCCCCTGACCCTGACCGATAGAGACCTGGCCCAGCGCTGGAATCCTGATCCGGCCTCCACTGACCCTGACCGATAGTGACCTGGCCCAGCGCTGTCATCCCCTCAGCAGCCTCCACTGACCCTGACCGATAGAGACCTGGCCCAGTGCTGTCCTCCCCTCAGCAGCCTCCACTGACCCTGACCGATAGAGACCTGGCCCAGCGCTGGAATCCTGATCCGGCCTCCACTGACCCTGACCGATAGAGACCTGGCCCAGCGCTGTCCTCCCCTCAGCAGCCTCCACTGACCCTGACCGATAGAGACCTGGCCCAGCGCTGGAATCCTGATCCAGCCTCCCCTAACCCTGACCGATAGAGACCTGGCCCAGCGCTGTCCTCCCCTCAGCAGCCTCCACTGACCCTGACTGATAGAGACCTGGCCCAGCGCTGGAATCCTGATCCAGCCTCCCCTGACCCTGACCGATAGAGACCTGGCCGAGTGCTGTCCTCCCCTCAGCAGCCTCCACTGACCCTGACCGATAGAGACCTGGCCCAGCGCTGTCCTCCCCTCAGCAGCCTCCCCTGACCCTGACCGATAGAGACCTGGCCCAGCGCTGTCCTCCCCTCAGCAGCCTCCACTGACCCTGACCGATAGAGACCTGACCCAGCGCTGGAATCCTGATCCAGCCTCCACACCAAGATTCCCAAATGGAACCCTAAACCCCCTATATAGTTCACTACTTTTCAACAGAGCCCTGTTTCTATCTCTCTCCATACCTCAGTCCCATCTCTCTCTCTCTCTCTCTCTCTCTCTCTCTCTCTCTCTCTCTCTCTCTCTCTCTCTCTCTCTCTCTCTCTCTCTCTCTCTCTCTCTCTCTCTCTCTCTCTCTCTCTCTCTCTCTCTCTCTCTATTCAATGTAAGGGCTTTATTGTCATGGGAAACATATGTTAACATTGTCAAAGCAAGTGAAGTAGATAATAAACAAATGTGAAATAAACAATATAAATTAACAGTAAACATTACACTCCTAAAAGTTCCAAAATAATATAGAAATTTCAAATGTCATATTATGTATATGTACAGTGTTGTAACGATGTACAAATAGTTAAACTAAACAGAAAAATAAGTAAACATAAATATGGGATGTATTTACAATGGTGTTTGTTCTTCACTGGTTGCCCTTTTCTTGTGGCAACAGGTCACAAATCTTGCTGCTGTGATGTCACACTGTGGTATTTCTCTCTCTCTCTCTCTCTCTCTCTCTCTCTCTCTCTCTCTCTCTCTCTCTCTCTCTCTCCCCCCCATCCCCCTATGGGCTCTGGTCAAAGGTAGTGCACTATATAGGGAATAGAGTGCCATTTGGGACTTAGTCAGTGTACTTGAACTGGTCAGGCTGTACCATTCTTTCCTCCATGTGTTCTTCCTGTCCTTGTTCTAACAGCTTCCTGTGTCTTCCCTCTACAGATAGAGAAGGGCTTTCAACAGGTCCTGGAACCACTGACCTCGTGTCCATTCGACTCAACCTACAGCAATGACACTAACAATAGGGAACGTGTTCATACAACGTTTGGAGATATGCCAGGTTTCATTCGCTGTGGGTAATACAGTATGTGATAAACATTTAACCTAATGTTTCTTGCTGTATTCCCTGATGTCACACGTGTAGGAGATGACGTTTACAGAGCTGTGAACGACATTTTCAACCTCCCATTGTTCCTGGTCATGAGTGTCCACTACAGGTAAACACTGACTCCACTCCTCCTGTAATGAGTGTCCACTACAGGTAAAACACTGACTCCACACCTCCTGTAATGAGTGTCCACTACAGGTAAAACACTGACTCCACACCTCCTGTAATGAGTGTCCACTACAGGTAAACACTGACTCCACTCCTCCTGTAATGAGTGATCACTACAGGTAAAACACTGACTCCAGTCCTCCTGTAATGAGTGTCCACTACAGGTAAACACTGACTCCACTCCTCCTGTAATGAGTGTCCACTACAGGTAAACACTGACTCCACACCTCCTGTAATGAGTGTCCACTACAGGTAAACACTGACTCCACTCCTCCTGTAATGAGTGATCACTACAGGTAAAACACTGACTCCAGTCCTCCTGTAATGAGTGTCCACTACAGGTAAAACACTGACTCCACACCTCCTGTAATGAGTGTCCACTACAGGTAAAACACTGACTCCACACCTCCTGTAATGAGTGTCCACTACAGGTAAACACTGACTCCACTCCTCCTGTAATGAGTGATCACTACAGGTAAAACACTGACTCCAGTCCTCCTGTAATGAGTGTCCACTACAGGTAAACACTGACTCCACTCCTCCTGTAATGAGTGTCCACTACAGGTAAACACTGACTCCTCTCCTCCTGTAATGAGTGTCCACTACAGGTAAACACTGACTCCAGTCCTCCTGTAATGAGTGTCCACTACAGGTAAAACACTGACTCCTCTCCTCCTGTAATGAGTGTCCACTACAGGTAAAACACTGACTCCACTCCTCCTGTAATGAGTGTCCACTACAGGTAAACACTGACTCCTCTCCTCCTGTAATGAGTGTCCACTACAGGTAAAACACTGACTCCTCTCCTCCTGTAATGAGTGTCCACTACAGGTAAACACCGACTCCACTCCTCCTGTAATGAGTGTCCACTACAGGTAAAACGATGGACTCCACTCCTCCTGTAATGAGTGTCCACTACAGGTAAACACTGACTCCACTCCTCCTGTAATGAGTGTCCACTACAGGTAAAACACTGACTCCACACCTCCTGTAATGAGTGTCCACTACAGGTAAAACACTGACTCCTCTCCTCCTGTAATGAGTGTCCACTACAGGTCAACACTGACTCCACTCCTCCTGTAATGAGTGTCCACTACAGGTAAAACACTGACTCCTCTCCTCCTGTAATGAGTGATCACTACAGGTAAACACTGACTCCAGTCCTCCTGTAATGACTGTCCACTACAGGTAAACACTGACTCCACACCTCCTGTAATGAGTGTCCACTACAGGTAAAACACTGACTCCACTCCTCCTGTAATGAGTGTCCACTACAGGTAAAACACTGACTCCTCTCCTCCTGTAATGAGTGTCCACTACAGGTAAACACTGACTCCTCTCCTCCTGTAATGAGTGTCCACTACAGGTAAAACACTGACTCCACTCCTCCTGTAATGAGTGTCCACTACAGGTAAAACACTGACTCCTCTCCTCCTGTAATGAGTGATCACTACAGGTAAAACACTGACTCCTCTCCTCCTGTAATGAGTGTCCACTACAGGTAAAACACTGACTCCACTCCTCCTGTAATGAGTGTCCACTACAGGTAAAACACTGACTCCTCTCCTCCTGTAATGAGTGTCCACTACAGGTAAACACTGACTCCACTCCTCCTGTAATGAGTGATCACTACAGGTAAAACACTGACTCCAGTCCTCCTGTAATGAGTGTCCACTACAGGTAAACACTGACTCCACTCCTCCTGTAATGAGTGTCCACTACAGGTAAACACTGACTCCACTCCTCCTGTAATGAGTGTCCACTACAGGTAAACACTGACTCCAGTCCTCCTGTAATGAGTGTCCACTACAGGTAAACACTGACTCCAGTCCTCCTGTAATGAGTGTCCACTACAGGTAAACACTGACTCCACTCCTCCTGTAATGAGTGTCCACTACAGGTAAAACACTGACTCCTCTCCTCCTGTAATGAGTGTCCACTACAGGTAAACACTGACTCCACACCTCCTGTAATGAGTGTCCACTACAGGTAAACACTGACTCCAGTCCTCCTGTAATGAGTGTCCACTACAGGTAAAACGACGGACTCCTCTCCTCCTGTAATGAGTGTCCACTACAGGTAAAACACTGACTCCTCTCCTCCTGTAATGAGTGTCCACTACAGGTAAACACTGACTCCTCTCCTCCTGTAATGAGTGTCCACTACAGGTAAAACACTGACTCCACTCCTCCTGTAATGAGTGTCCACTACAGGTAAAACACTGACTCCACTCCTCCTGTAATGAGTGATCACTACAGGTAAAACACTGACTCCTCTCCTCCTGTAATGAGTGTCCACTACAGGTAAAACACTGACTCCACTCCTCCTGTAATGAGTGTCCACTACAGGTAAAACACTGACTCCTCTCCTCCTGTAATGAGTGTCCACTACAGGTAAACACTGACTCCACTCCTCCTGTAATGAGTGATCACTACAGGTAAAACACTGACTCCAGTCCTCCTGTAATGAGTGTCCACTACAGGTAAACACTGACTCCACTCCTCCTGTAATGAGTGTCCACTACAGGTAAACACTGACTCCACTCCTCCTGTAATGAGTGTCCACTACAGGTAAACACTGACTCCAGTCCTCCTGTAATGAGTGTCCACTACAGGTAAACACTGACTCCAGTCCTCCTGTAATGAGTGTCCACTACAGGTAAACACTGACTCCACTCCTCCTGTAATGAGTGTCCACTACAGGTAAAACACTGACTCCTCTCCTCCTGTAATGAGTGTCCACTACAGGTAAACACTGACTCCACACCTCCTGTAATGAGTGTCCACTACAGGTAAACACTGACTCCAGTCCTCCTGTAATGAGTGTCCACTACAGGTAAAACGACGGACTCCTCTCCTCCTGTAATGAGTGTCCACTACAGGTAAACACTGACTCCTCTCCTCCTGTAATGAGTGTCCACTACAGGTAAAACGACGGACTCCTCTCCTCCTGTAATGAGTGTCCACTACAGGTAAAACGACGGACTCCTCTCCTCCTGTAATGAGTGTCCACTACAGGTAAAACACTGACTCCAGTCCTCCTGTAATGAGTGTCCACTACAGGTAAACACTGACTCCTCTCCTCCTGTAATGAGTGTCCACTACAGGTAAAACGACGGACTCCTCTCCTCCTGTAATGAGTGTCCACTACAGGTAAACACTGACTCCTCTCCTCCTGTAATGAGTGTCCACTACAGGTAAACACTGACTCCACTCCTCCTGTAATGAGTGTCCACTACAGGTAAACACTGACTCCCCTCCTCCTGTAATGAGTGTCCATTACAGGTAAACACTGACTCCACTCCTCCTATAATTAGTGTCCACTATAGGTAAAACACTGACTCCACTCCTCCTGTAATTAGTGTCCACTACAGGTAAAACACTGACTCCACTCCTCCTGTAATAAGTGTCCACTACAGGTAAAACACTGACTCCAGTCCTCCTGTAATGAGTGTCCACTACAGGTAAACACTGACTCCTCTCCTCCTGTAATGAGTGTCCACTACAGGTAAAACACTGACTCCTCTCCTCCTGTAATGAGTGTCCATTACAGGTAAACACTGACTCCACTCCTCCTGTAATTAGTGTCCACTACAGGTAAACACTGACTCCTCTCCTCCTGTAATGAGTGTCCACTACAGGTAAACACTGACTCCACTCCTCCTGTAATGAGTGTCCACTACAGGTAAACACTGACTCCACTCCTCCTGTAATGAGTGTCCATTACAGGTAAACACTGACTCCACTCCTCCTGTAATTAGTGTCCATTACAGGTAAAACACTGACTCCAGTCCTCCTGTAATGAGTGTCCACTACAGGTAAAACACTGACTCCAGTCCTCCTGTAATGAGTGTCCACTACAGGTAAACACTGACTCCACTCCTCCTGTAATGAGTGTCCACTACAGGTAAACACTGACTCCTCTCCTCCTGTAATGAGTGTCCACTACAGGTAAACACTGACTCCTCTCCTCCTGTAATTAGTGTCCACTACAGGTAAAACACTGACTCCAGTCCTCCTGTAATGAGTGTCCACTACAGGTAAACACTGACTCCACTCCTCCTGTAATGAGTGTCCACTACAGGTAAACACTGACTCCACTCCTCCTGTAATGAGTGTCCACTACAGGTAAACACTGACTCCACTCCTCCTGTAATTAGTGTCCACTACAGGTAAACACTGACTCCAGTCCTCCTGTAATGAGTGTCCATTACAGGTAAAACACTGACTCCACACCTCCTGTAATGGTTGTCCACTACAGGTAAACACTGACTCCACTCCTCCTGTAATGAGTGTCCACTACAGGTAAAACACTGACTCCACTCATCCTGTAATGAGTGTCCACTACAGGTAAAACACTGACTCCACTCCTCCTGTAATGAGTGTCCACTACAGGTAAACACTGACTCCTCTCCTCCTGTAATGAGTGTCCACTACAGGTAAACACTGACTCCACTCATCCTGTAATGAGTGTCCACTACAGGTAAACACTGACTCCACTCATCCTGTAATGAGTGTCCACTACAGGTAAACACTGACTCCAATCCTCCTGTAATCAGTGTCCACTACAGGTAAAACACTGACTCCACTCCTCCTGTAATGAGTGTCCACTACAGGTAAACACTGACTCCTCTCCTCCTGTAATGAGTGTCCACTACAGGTAAAACACTGACTCCTCTCCTCCTGTAATGAATGTCCACTACAGGTAAACACTGACTCCACTCCTCCTGTAATTAGTGTCCACTACAGGTAAAACACTGACTCCACACCTCCTGTAATGAGTGTCCACTACAGGTAAAACACTGACTCCACTCCTCCTGTAATGAGTGTCTACTACAGGTAAAACACTGACTCCACACCTCCTGTAATGAGTGTCCACTACAGGTAAAACACTGACTCCAGTCCTCCTGTAATGAGTGTCCACTACAGGTAAACACTGACTCCTCTCCTCCTGTAATGAGTGTCCACTACAGGTACAACACTGACTCCACACCTCCTGTAATGAGTGTCCACTACAGGTAAAACACTGACTCCACTCCTCCTGTAATGAGTGTCCACTACAGGTAAAACACTGACTCCACACCTCCTGTAATGAGTGTCCACTACAGGTAAAACACTGACTCCACACCTCCGTTCCTCCACTCCCAAAACCAACCCACAATTCATTAGATACAAGATGACAAATACCTAGGCTGTGAAATGGCCCCCTAATTCGCTATACAGTACCCTATGGGCCCTAGGTCAAAAGTAGTGCACTATATAGAGGAATAGGATGCCATCTGGGACACTAGACAAGGCTGGTCCACTGATCAGCCCTGTTCATTGGCACGGCTGGGATAACAGCCACGGTGTTCTAGACAAGGCCGGTACACTGATCAGCCCTGTTCATTGGCACGGCTGGGATAACAGCCACGGTGTTCTAGACAAGGCCGGTACACTGATCAGCCCTGTTCATTGGCACGGCTGGGATAACAGCCACGGTGTTCTAGACAAGGCCGGTCCACTGATCAGCCCTGTTCATTGGCACGGCTGGGATAACAGCCACGGTGTTCTAGACAAGGCCGGTCCACTGATCAGCCCTGTTCATTGGCACGGCTGGGATAACAGCCACGGTGTTCTAGACAAGGCCGGTCCACTGATCAGCCCTGTTCATTGGCACGGCTGGGATAACAGCCACGGTGTTCTAGACAAGGCCGGTACACTGATCAGCCCTGTTCATTGGCACGGCTGGGATAACAGCCACGGTGTTCTAGACAAGGCCGGTACACTGATCAGCCCTGTTCATTGGCACGGCTGGGATAACAGCCACGGTGTTCTAGACAAGGCCGGTACACTGATCAGCCCTGTTCATTGGCACGGCTGGGATAACAGCCACGGTGTTCTAGACAAGGCCGGTCCACTGATCAGCCCTGTTCATTGGCACGGCTGGGATAAGACTGAGCATTCTGTTAGCAGAGACGTTTGTCCCTCCTCTCATTGTGTTTCCTGTCAGTGCTGTAGATTAGATTAGTTAGGGAGAGACGCATCGATGGAGACAGACTGCTATTTACTCACTGGAATCGATGGCTCAGCTTTGAAAAGTTTCAAAGAAAGGCCCCCAGGTAATGAGGATAGAATGTTTTTGGGGGAAATAGCTGATAAACGCCTTTGATAAATGTCTTGGCGTGGTGTGTTTGTACCTTGGACTGCACCGCCTGGGTTTGTCCTGCAGAGGGCACCTGAGGAAGCATGTCTGACTCTCTCTCGTCCCTCTACCCCTCTCTCTCTCTCTCTCTCTCTCTCTCTCGCTCTCTCCCTCCCTCCCATCCTCTCTCTCTCGTCCCTCTACCCCTCTCTTCTCTCTCTCTCGCTCTCTCCCTCCCATCCTCTCTCTCTCGTCCCTCTACCCCTCTCTTCTCTCTCTCTCCCTCCCTCCCTCTCTGTCTCTCCCTCCATCCCTCTCTCTCTCTACTCCCATCTCTCTGATAGATGTAATGTTATTTAATATCTCTCTGATAGATGTAATGTTATTTAATATCTCTCTGATAGATGTAATGTTATTTAATATCTCTCTGATAGATGTAATGTTATTTAATATCTCTCTGATAGATGTAATGTTATTTAATATCTCTCTGATAGATGTAATGTTATTTAAGATCTCTGAGAGGACCTGTAATGTTCTTTAAGATCTCTGAGAGGACCTGTAATGTTCTTTAAGATCTCTGAGAGGACCTGTAATGTTATTTAAGATCTCTGAGAGGACCTGTAATGTTCTTTAAGATCTATGAGAGGACCTGTAATGTTCTTTAAGATCTCTGAGAGGACCTGTAATGTTATTTAAGATCTCTGAGAGGACCTGTAATGTTGTTTAAGATCTCTGAGAGGACCTGTAATGTTATTTAAGATCTCTGAGAGGACCTGTAATGTTCTTTAAGATCTATGAGAGGACCTGTAATGTTCTTTAAGATCTCTGAGAGGACCTGTAATGTCATTTAAGATCTCTCTGAGAGGACCTGTAATGTTCTTTAAGATCTCTGAGAGGACCTGTAATGTTCTTTAAGATCTCTGAGAGGACCTGTAATGTTCTTTAAGATCTCTGAGAGGACCTGTAATGTTCTTTAAGATCTCTGAGAGGACCTGTAATGTTCTTTAAGATCTCTCTGAGAGGACCTGTAATGTTCTTTAAGATCTCTGAGAGGACCTGTAATGTTCTTTAAGATCTCTGAGAGGACCTGTAATGTTCTTTAAGATCTCTGAGAGGACCTGTAATGTTCTTTAAGATCTCTGAGAGGACCTGTAATGTTCTTTAAGATCTCTGAGAGGACCTGTAATGTTCTTTAAGATCTCTCTGAGAGGACCTGTAATGTTCTTTAAGATCTCTGAGAGGACCTGCAATGTTCTTTAAGATCTCTGAGAGGACCTGTAATGTTCTTTAAGATCTCTGAGAGTGTAATGTTCTTTAAGATCTCTGAGAGGACCTGTAATGTTATTTAAGATCTCTGAGAGGACCTGTAATGTTCTTTAAGATCTCTGAGAGGACCTGTAATGTTCTGTAAGTGTCCCTTTCCTTGTCTACCATCTGACATGGATGTCTATTGCTCTGCACACAAAACCCTTTCAGAGGCTGTTGTCTCTCTTGAGATGCTGGTAAGTGGGGACATGTTCTGGGAGCAGGACATGTGAAGATGAATGTGACCACATACCTTTCCTCTCCTCTTTCCTCTCTCTGTCACCTCTTACCGGGGTCAAGGTGGGAGCAGTCAGCCTGAAGAGAAGAGCGGCAGTCCCAAACGGCATCATACTCACTACATAGTGTGCCGCTTTGGCCAGAGCCCATGAGGAACCACAGACCATGTGATCAACAAAGGAAGAAGTATGGGAGGAGACTCAGACTAGATACACAGTCAGTCAGCTGAGAGAGAGTGGAGGAGACTCAGAGTTACATTCATTCTGATACTAGATACACAGTCAGCTGAGAGAGAGTGGAGGAGACTCAGAGTTACATTCATTCTGATACTAGATACACAGTCAGCTGAGAGAGAGTGGAGGAGACTCAGAGTTACATTCATTCTGATACTAGATACACAGTCAGCTGAGAGAGAGTGGAGGAGACTCAGAGTTACATTCATTCTGATACTAGACACACAGTCAGCTGAGAGAGAGTGGAGGAGACTCAGAGTTACATTCATTCTGATACTAGATACACAGTCAGCTGAGAGAGAGTGGAGGAGACTCAGAGCTACATTCATTCTGATACTAGATACACAGTCAGCTGAGAGAGAGTGGAGGAGACTCAGAGTTACATTCATTCTGATACTAGATACACAGTCAGCTGAGAGAGAGTGGAGGAGACTCAGAGTTACATTCATTCTGATACTAGATACACAGTCAGCTGAGAGAGAGTGGAGGAGACTCAGAGCTACATTCATTCTGATACTAGATACACAGTCAGCTGAGAGAGAGTGGAGGAGACTCAGAGTTACATTCATTCTGATACTAGATACACAGTCAGTCAGCTGAGAGAGAGTGGAGGAGACTCAGAGTTACATTCATTCTGATACTAGATACACAGTCAGCTGAGAGAGAGTGGAGGAGACTCAGAGTTACATTCATTCTGATACTAGATACACAGTCAGCTGAGAGAGAGTGGAGGAGACTCAGAGTTACATTCATTCTGATACTAGATACACAGTCAGCTGAGAGAGAGTGGAGGAGACTCAGAGTTACATTCATTCTGATACTAGATACACAGTCAGTCAGCTGAGAGAGAGTGGAGGAGACTCAGAGTTACATTCATTCTGATACTAGATACACAGTCAGCTGAGAGAGAGTGGAGGAGACTCAGAGTTACATTCATTATGATACTAGATACACAGTCAGCTGAGAGAGAGTGGAGGAGACTCAGAGTTACATTCATTCTGATACTAGATACACAGTCAGCTGAGAGAGAGTGGAGGAGACTCAGAGTTACATACACTCACTATAGCCCGATGACCTGAATATAAAACAGATGTCTAAACCAGTCCACTGTGTTTCCTCTTTAGCTCTGAGTCGTGTCGTGTTGTGAGATCAGCCCTCCTGCTCGTCTGTGATTGTTGTGAAATTACCTCGGCCCAACATGCCTCAGTGATACAGCAGGTAGTGCGTTCCAAATGGCCTCCGGTTCCCTATATAGTGCCCTAGTTTTGACCAGGGCTCTGGTTGAAAGCAGTGCACTACAGGCAATAGGCGGCCATTTGGGACGAACCCAGAGCGTTCAGCTGGATAGGGGAAGTGAAACCTGTCGTTCTGAAATCCCACACAACACTGCTCTCCATCCAGAGCTTCAGTAAGAACCAACAGAGAGATCTGTCAGCCTGAGATAACTGTTGTTTTAGTACACCACTACATATGCAGTAAGGTGATAGGGGGTCCTGAGGGCTCAGGGGGGCTGTTGATGAGCACAATGGGCCCTCTCTCTCTCTCTCTCTCTCTCTCTCTCTCTCTCTCTCTCTCTCTCTCTCTCTCTCTCTCTCTCTCTCTCTCCTCTCTGTCTCTCTGTCTCTCTCTCTCTGCTGTTGTCCTGGGGCTCTGTGGGGTGTGTTTGTGTTTGTGAACAGAGCCCTAGGACCAGCTTGCTTAGGGGACTCTTCTCCAGGTTCATCTCTCTGTAGGTGATGGCTTTGTTATGGAAGGTTTGGGAATCGCTTCCTTTTAGGTGGTTGTAGAATTTAACGGCTCTTTTCTGGATTTTGATAATTAGTGGGTATCGGCCTAATTCTGCTCTGCATGCATTATTTGGTGTTCTACGTTGTACACGGAGGATACTTTTGCAGAATTCTGCATGCAGAGTCTCAATTTGGTGTTTGCCCCATTTTGTGAAATCTTGGTTGGTGAGCGGACCCCAGACCTCACAACCATAAAGGGCTATGACTGATTCAAGTATTTTTAGCCAGATCGTAATTGGTATGTTGAAATTTATGTTCCTTTTGATGGCATAGAATGCCCTTCTTGCCTTGTCTCTCAGATCGTTCACAGCTTTGTGGAAGTTACCTGTGGTGCTGATGTTTAGGCCGAGGTATGCATAGTTTTTTGTGTGCTCTAGGGCAACGGTGTCTAGATGGAATTTGTGGTCCTGGCGACTGGACCTTTTTTGGAACACCATTATTTTGGTCTTACTGAGATTTACTGTCAGGGCCCAGGTCTGACAGAATCTGTGCAGAAGATCTAGGTGCTGCTGTAGGCCCTCCTTGGTTGGTGACAGAAGCACCAGATCATCAGCAAACAGTAGACATTTGACTTCGGATTCTAGTAGGGTGAGGCCGGGTGCTGCAGACTGTCCTAGTGCCCGCGCCAATTCGTTGATATATATGTTGAAGAGGGTGGGGCTTAAGCTGCATCCCTGTCTCACCCCACGACCCTGTGTGAAGAAATGTGTGTGTTTTTTGCCAATTTTAACCGCACACTTGTTGTTTGTGTACATGGATTTTATAATGTCGTATGTTTTACCCCCAACACCACTTTCCATCTATTTGTATAGCAGACCCTCATGCCAAATTGAGTCGAAGGCTTTTTTTGAAATCAACAAAGCATGAGAAGACTTTGCCTTTGTTTTGGTTTGTTTGGTTGTCAATTAGGGTGTGTAGGGTGAATACATGGTCTGTTGTACGGTAATTTGGTAAAAAGCCAATTTGACATTTGCTCAGTACATTGTGTTCATTGAGGAAATGTACGAGTCTGCTGTTAATGATAATGCAGAGTATTTTACCAAGGTTACTGTTGACGCATATTCCACGGTAGTTATTGGGGTCAAATTTGTCTCCACTTTTGTGGATTGGGGTGGTCAGTCCTTGGTTCCAAATATTGGGGAAGATGCCAGAGCTAAGGACGATGTTAAAGAGTTTTAGTATAGCCAATTGGAATTTGTTGTCTGTATATTTGATCATTTCATTTAAGGATACCATCAACACCACAGGCCTTTTTGGGTTGGAGGGTTTTTATTTTGTCCTGTAACTCATTCAAGGTAATTGGAGAATCCAGTGGGTTCTGGTAGTCTTTAATAGTTGATTCTAGGATTTGTATTTGATCATGTATATGTTTTTGCTCTTTATTCTTTGTTATAGAGCCAAAAAGATTGGAGAAGTGGTTTACCCAGACATCTCCATTTTGGATAGATAATTCTTCGTGTTGTTGTTTGTTTAGTGTTTTCCAATTTTCCCAGAATTGATTAGAGTCTATGGATTCTTCAATTACATTGAGCTGATTTCTGACATGCTGTTCCTTCTTTTTCCGTAGTGTATTTCTGTATTGTTTTAGTGATTCACCATAATGAAGGCGTAGACTCAGGTTTTCCGGGTCTCTATGTTTTTGGTTGGACAGGTTTCTCAATTTATTTCTTAGATTTTTGCATTCTTCATCAAACCATTTGTCATTGTTGTTCATTTTCTTCGGTTTTCTATTTGAGATTTTTAGATTTGATGGGGAAGCTGAGAGGTCAAATATACTGTTGAGATTTTCTACTGCCAAGTTTACACCTTCACTATTGCAGTGGAACATTTTACCCAGGAAGTTGTCTAAAAGGGATTGAATTTGCTGTTGCCTAATTGTTTTTTGGTAGGTTTCCAAACTGCATTCCTTCCATCTATAGCATTTCTTAATGTTACTCAGTTCCTTTGGCTTTGATGCCTCATGATTGAGCATTGCTCTGTTCAAGTAGACTGTGATTTTGCTGTGGTCTGATAGGGGTGTCAGTGGGCTGACTGTGAACGCTCTGAGAGACTCTGGGTTGAGGTCAGTGATAAAGTAGTCTACAGTGCTACTGCCAAGAGATGAGCTATAGGTGTACCTACCATAGGAGTCCCCTCGAAGCCTACCATTGACTATGTACATACCCAGCGTGCGACAGAGCTGCAGGAGTTGTGACCCGTTTTTGTTGGTTATGTTGTCATAGTTGTGCCTAGGGGGGCATATGGGGGAGGGAATGCTGTCACCTGCAGGCAGGTGTTTGTCCCCCTGTGTGCTGAGGGTGTCAGGTTCGTGTCCAGTTCTGGCATTTAGGTCGCCACAGACTAATACATGTCCCTGGAAATGATTGATTTCCCCCTCCAGGATGGAGAAGCTGTCTTCATTAAAGTATGGGGATTCTAGTGGGGGGATATAGGTAGCACACAGGAGGACATTTTTCTCTGTTAAGATAATTTCCTTTAGAATTTCTAGCCAAATGTAAAATGTTCCTGTTTTGATTAATTTAATGGAGTGAGTTAGGTCTGCTCTATGGCAAATTAGCATTCCCCCTGAGTCCCTTCCCTGTTTCACACCTGGTAGTTTGGTGGATGGGACTACCAGCTCTCTGTAACCTAGAGGGCAACCAGTGGGTCCGTCTCCTCTATACCATGTTTCTTGCAGGATGACAATGTCTGCATTACCGATTTCTTTGGTGAAGTCCGGGTTCCTGCTCTTTAGGCCAAAGGCAGATGACCTCAGGCCTTGGATATTCCAGGATGATATAGTGAAGGCTTTTTGTTCCATAAAGTGTCCAATATTGTTGGTCGTGGTTTGGCCTCAGGCCAGTAAGTGTGAGCAGACCCTGCTGAGCATCTGGTACATGCCGTTGGCTTGGGCGAGTGTAAGAGTGGGGGTTGGGCCTGTTTGCCCGCTCACTACCTGGGCGTATGTGTGACTTCCATGTTGATGCCCTCTTTGCGGGGGTGGGGTGCATGGGGTGGGCAGGAGTGGCATAGGTCTGATCTGAGGGGGCCTAAAAATGGGTGTGGGCATGGTTGATGTGGGGGGGTGTTGATTGGTTGTGGTGGGGTTGTGGATGTGTCTGGGGGTGCTGTGGTCTGGATGTAAGTCCTCTTGGCGTGGGTCCTCTATGTGTAGGTCCAGGGGGGGGTCCTGCAGGTCTTGGAGGGTGTCTCGCTGGTCTGGGTGGGGTGTCTATTGATCTGTTGCTCCTGTGTGAAGTGTTGGGGCTGCGTTTGAGAGCGATGTCCTTTAGAGTCCGGGCAAAGGTGGGCACTGCTGCCTTGTAGAGGTGGACCTGGTCATAGAGGCTGTTCAAGTCCAGGGTGGAGTGGTGGGCCAGAAAGACATTTGGTTTTGAGGCACAGTCACGGGAAATGCTTGCGTTTACCCACTGTATTGTAGCAGGGTGGAAGTCTTTTCGTGGTAGCAGGGTGGAGATAACCACTTGTGCATTGGGGAAAGTCTCTCTCTCTCCTCTCTGTCTCTCTCTCTCTCTCTCTCTCTCTCTCTCTCTCTCTCTCTCTCTCTCTCTCTCTCTCCTCTCTCTCTCTCTCTCTCTCTCTCTCTCTCTCTCTCTCTCTCCTCTCTGTCTCTCTCTCTCTCTCTCTCTCTCTGTCTCTCTCTCTCTCTCTCTCTCCTCTCTGTCTGTCTGTCTCTCTCTCTCTCTCTCTCTCTCGGATCTGTACCAAATGGCACTCTATTCCCTATCTAGTGCACTACTTTTAACCAGAGCCCTATGTAAGTAGTGCGCTATTTAGTGAATAGTGTGCCATTTGGGACTTAGATCTCTTGTAAGGCAATCTGATCACATGATGAAGCCCTAAACCATCTACAACTGGGAGGAAGTGATAAACACAGCTTCCTGTAGCGAGGCCCATGGCTGAGATAACACTTTTCCCATGGACGCCACAGTGAAGCAAGGCTCTGAGAGAAAACCTTAAGGCCGTTTCTACTGTGTGGAACCAGGGTTGTCCACCGAGTTCTGCCTGACTGGCGGTGGACACGGAGATATAGGTCTGACTGGCGGTGGACACGGAGATATAGGTCTGACTGGCGGTGGACACGGAGATATAGGCCTAATTCTGCTGTTGTGGATTTGAAGGAACTATCTCTGAGGTAAGATTGGCTGACGGTTCATCGTGTTTAACGATGTAATACTTTGGAGCTAGCCACAGAAGTTTACGTACCTGCTAGAGTGCAGTGAGCTGACCATGCAGGTCAGAGGTCGGAGGCATGAGCCCCTCACACTAATCCCTGTCTGTCACTGTATGTTGACCTTCCCCCCTGTCTGTTGACCTTCCCTCCTAGACACGGTGTGTTGACCTTCCCCCCTGTCTGTTGACCTTCCCTCCTAGACACGGTGTGTTGACCTTCCCTCCTAGACACTGTCTGTTGACTTTCCCTCCTAGACACTGTCTGTTGACCTTCCCTCCTGTATGTTGATCTTCCCTCATAAACACCGTCTGTTGACCTTCTCTCCTAGACACTGTCCGTTGACCTTCCCTCCTGTCTGTTGACATTCCCTCATAGACACTGTCTGTTGACCTTCCCTCCTAGGCACTGTCTGTTGACCTTCCCTTCTAGACACTGTCTGTTGACCTTCCCTCCTGTCTGTTGACATTCCCTCATAGACACTGTCTGTTGACCTTCCCTCCTAGACACTGTCTGTTGACCTTCCCCCCTAGACACTGTCTGTTGAACTTCCCTCCTGTCTGTTGACCTTCCTTCCTGGACACTATCTGTTGACCTTCCCTCCTAGACTCTGTCTGTTGACCTTCCCGCCTAGACACTGTCTGTTGAACTTCCCTCCTGTCTGTTGACCTTCCTTCCTGGACACTATCTGTTGACCTTCCCTCCTAGACTCTGTCTGTTGACCTTCCCGCCTAGACACTGTCTGTCGACCTTCCCTCCTAGACACTGTCTGTTGACCTTCCCTCCTCCTAGACACTGTCTGTTGATTTTCCCTCCTAGACACTGTCTGTTGATTTTCCCTCCTAGACACTGTCTGTTGACCTTCCCCCCTAGACACTGTCTGTTGATTTTCCCTCCTAGACACTGTCTGTTGACCTTCCTTCCTAGACACTGTCTGATGACCTTCCCCCCTAGACACTGTCTGTTGACCTTCCCCCCTAGACACTGTCTGTTGACCTTCCTTCCTAGACACTGTCTGATGACCTTCCCTCCTGGACACTGTCTGATGACCTTCCCTCCTGTCTGTTGACCTTCCCTCCTGTCTGTTGACCTTCCCTCCTGTCTGTTGACATTCCCTCCTGGCTGTTGACCTTCTCTCCTGGACACTGTCTGATGACCCTCCTAGACACTGTCTGTTGATTTCCCCTCCTAGACACTATCTGTTGACCTTCCCTCCTAGACACTGTCTGTTGATTTTCCCTCCTAGACACTGTCTGTTGATTTTCCCTCCTAGACACTGTATGTTGATCTTCCCTCCTGTCTGTTGACCTTCCTTCCTAGACACTGTCTGATGACCTTCCCTCCTAGACACTGTCTGATGACCTTCCCTCCTAGACACTGTCTGTTGACCTTCCCTCCTAGACACTGTCTGATGACCTTCCCTCCTAGACACTGTCTGATGACCTTCCCTCCTGTCTGTTGACCTTCCCTCCTAGACACTGTCTGTTGACCTTCCCTCCTGTCTGTATGCCCTCCCTCCTGCCTGTTGATCTTCCCTCCTGTCTGTTGACCTTCCCTTCTAGACACCGTCTGTAGACCTTCCCTCCTGTCTGTTGACGTTCCCTCCTGTCTGTTGATCGGAGGGAAGTTCAACAGACAGGAGGGAAGGTCAACAGACAGTGTCTAGGAGGGAAAATCAACAGACTGTGTCTAGGAGGAGGGACGGTCGACATACAGTGTCTAGGAGGGAAGGTCAACAGACAGTGTCTAGGAGGGAAGGTCAACATAGAGTGTCTAGGAGGGAAGGTTTCACTAACAGTGAAATGGGCTCTTCCCAACAATGCAGAGAGAAAGACAATAGAGAAATAATAGAAAAGTCACAATAAATACACAATGAGTAACGATAACATGGCTATAGACAGGAAGTACCAGGTAATAACATGGCTATAGACAGGAAGTACCAGGTAATAACATGGCTAGATACAGGAAGTACCAGGTAATAACACGGCTATATACAGGTGGTACCAGGTAATAACATGGCTATATACACAGGGAGTACCAGGTAATAACATGGCTATATACAGGGAGTACCAGGTAATAACATGGCTATATACAGGGAGTACCAGGTAATAACATGGCTATATACAAGGAGTACAAGGTAATAACATGGCTATATACAGGAAGTACCAGTTAATAACATGGCTATAGACAGGGAGTACCAGGTAATAACATGGCTCTATAGAGGAAGTACCAGGTAATAACATGGCTATATACAGGAAGTACCAGGTAATAACATGGCTATATAGAGGAAGTACCAGGTAATAACATGGCTATATACAGGAAGTACCAGGTAATAACATGGCTATATACAGGGAGTACCAGGTAATAACATGGCTATATACAGGAAGTACCAGGTAATAACATGGCTATATACAGGAAGTACCAGGTAATAACATGGCTATATACAGGGAGTACCAGTACTGAGTGGTTTGTCACTTGTCAATTTGGCTTGTCACCCAAAATCCTCACTAACTTTTACAGTTGAGAGCGTCCTGTCGGGCTGTATCACCGCCTGCCCACAACCACAAGGCTCTCCAGAGAGAAGGTCTGCCCAACGCATCACCGGGGGCAAACTACCTGCCCTCCAGGACACCTACACCACCCGATGTCACAGGAAGGCCAAGAAGATCATCAAGGACAACAACCACCCGAGCCACTGCCTGTTCACCCCGCTACCATCCAGAAGGCGAGCGAGGTCAGTACAGGTGCATCATAGCAGGGAACGAGAGACTGAAAAACAGCTTCTATCTCAAGGCCATCAGACAGTGTCTCCTGACCCCTCCTGTCTCAGCCTCCAGTATTTATGCTGCAATAGTTTCTGTGTCGGGGGGCTAGGGTCAGTCTGTTATATCTGGAGTATTTCTCCTGTCTTATCCGGTGTCCTGTGTGAATTTAAGTATGCTCTCTCTAATTCTCTCTTTCTTTCTTTCTCTCTCTTGGAGGACCTGAGCCCTAGGACCATGCCTCAAGACTACCTGACATGATGACTCCTTGCTGTCCCCAGTCCACCTGGTCGTGCTGCTGCTCCAGTTTCAACTGTTCTGCCTGCGGCTATGGAACCCTGACCTGTCCACCGGACGTGCTACCTGTCCCAGACCTGCTGTTTTCAACTCTCTAGAGAGAGAGAGTAGAGATACTCTTAATGATCGGCTATGAAAAGCCAACTGACATTTACTCCTGAGGTGCTGACCTGTTGCACCCTCGACAACCACTGTGATTATTATTATTTGACCCTGCTGGTCATCTATGAACATTTGTTATAATCTCCATCCGGGACAGACAGAAGAGGACTGGCCACCCTCATAGCCTGGTTCCTCTCTAGGTTTCTTCCTAGGTTCTGGCCTTTCTAGGGAGTTTTTCCTAGCCACCGTGCTTCTACATTGCTTGCTGTTTGGGGTTTTAGACTGGGTTTCTGTACAGCACTTTGTGATATCAGCTGATGTAAGAAGGGCTTTATAAATACATTTGATTTGAAATACATTTGATTTGTTAAACAGCCATCACTAACACAGAGAGGCGACTGCCTAGCTGTATACTGTATCCTTCACAATCTATTCTTTACTATCTATTGCATCTTATCCGCTCTGTCACTGCTCATCCATATATTTTATACTTCTATATTCTCATCCCATTCCTTTACTAGATTGTGTGTATTAGGTTTTGTTGTGGAATTTGTTAGATATTACCTGTTAAATACTGCTGTTGGATCTAGAAGCACAAACATTTCACTACATCTGCAATAACATCTGCTAACCATGTATTTGATTTGAGTCATAAGAGTTGGTGCATAAAGGGTCAATGCTGATAGTCCAGGTAACTATTTGGTTACTATTTAACTAATTATTTATCAGTCTTATGTCTTGTCTTCTTGGGGGTAGAAGCTGTTCAGGGTCCTGCTGGTTCCAGACTTGGCGCTCCGGTACCGCTTGCCGTCTATGACTGGAGTCTTTGACAATTTTTTTGCGTCTTCCTCTGACATCAACTGGTATAGAGACCCTTCTCCCTCTCTGTTTATCTCTGTCACCAAACAGACATCTATACCACTGTCCTTCTCCCTCTCTGTTTATCTCTGTCACCAACCAGACATCTATACCACTGTCCTTCTCCCTCTCTGTTTATCTCTGTCACCAAACAGACATCTATACCACTGTCCTTCTCCCTCTCTGTTTATCTCTGTCACCAAACAGACATCTATACCACTGTCCTTCTCCCTCTCTGTTTATCTCTGTCACCAGACATCTATACCACTGTCCTTCTCCCTCTCTGTTTATCTCTGTCACCAGACATCTATACCACTGTCCTTCTCCATCTCTGTTTATCTCTGTCACCAAACAGACATCTATACCACTGTCCTTCTCCCTCTCTGTTTATCTCTGTCACCAAACAGACATCTATACCACTGTCCTTCTCCCTCTCTGTTTATCTCTGTCACCAAACAGACATCTATACCACTGTACTTCTCCCTCTCTGTTTATCTCTGTCACCAACCAGACATCTATACCACTGTCCTTCTCCCTCTCTGTTTATCTCTGTCACCAAACAGACATCTATACCACTGTCCTTCTCCCTCTCTGTTTATCTCTGTCACCAGACATCTATACCACTGTCCTTCTCCCTCTCTGTTTATCTCTGTCACCAGACATCTATACCACTGTCCTTCTCCCTCTCTGTTTATCTCTGTCACCAGACATCTATACCACTGTCCTTCTCCCTCTCTGTTTATCTCTGTCACCAAACAGACATCTATACCACTGTCCTTCTCCCTCTCTGTTTATCTCTGTCACCAGACATCTATACCACTGTCCTTCTCCCTCTCTGTTTATCTCTGTCACCAGATGTCTATACCACTGTCCTCCTCCCTCTCTGTTTATCTCTGTCACCAGACATCTATACCACTGTCCTTCTCCCTCTCTGTTTATCTCTGTCACCAAACAGACATCTATACCACTGTCCTTCTCCCTCTCTGTTTATCTCTGTCACCAGACATCTATACCACTGTCCTTCTCCCTCTCTGTTTATCTCTGTCACCAAACAGACATCTATACCACTGTCCTTCTCCCTCTCTGTTTATCTCTGTCACCAGACATCTATACCACTGTCCTTCTCCCTCTCTGTTTATCTCTGTCACCAAACAGACATCTATACCACTGTCCTTCTCCCTCTCTGTTTATCTCTGTCACCAAACAGACATCTATACCACTGTCCTTCTCCCTCTCTGTTTATCTCTGTCACCAAACAGACATCTATACCACTGTCCTTCTCCCTCTCTGTTTATCTCTGTCACCAGACATCTATACCACTGTCCTTCTCCCTCTCTGTTTATCTCTGTCACCAGACATCTATACCACTGTCCTTCTCCCTCTCTGTTTATCTCTGTCACCAGACATCTATACCACTGTCCTTCTCCCTCTCTGTTTATCTCTGTCACCAGACATCTATACCACTGTCCTTCTCCCTCTCTGTTTATCTCTGTCACCAAACAGACATCTATACCACTGTCCTTCTCCCTCTCTGTTTATCTCTGTCACCAAACATCTATACCACTGTCCTTCTCCCTCTCTGTTTATCTCTGTCACCAAACAGACATCTATACCACTGTCCTTCTCCCTCTCTGTTTATCTCTGTCACCAAACAGACATCTATACCACTGTCCTTCTCCCTCTCTGTTTATCTCTGTCACCAAACAGACATCTATACCACTGTCCTTCTCCCTCTCTGTTTATCATCTCTCACCAAACAGACATCTATACCACTGTCCTTCTCCCTCTCTGTTTATCTGTCACCAAACAGACATCTATACCACTGTCCTTCTCCCTCTATGTTTATCTCTGTCACCAAACAGACATCTATACCACTGTCCTTCTCCCTCTCTGTTTATCTCTGTCACCAGACATCTATACCACTGTCCTTCTCCCTCTCTGTTTATCTCTGTCACCAAACAGACATCTATACCACTGTCCTTCTCCCTCTCTGTTTATCTCTGTCACCAAACAGACATCTATACCACTGTCCTTCTCCCTCTCTGTTTATCTCTGTCACCAAACAGACATCTATACCACTGTCCTTCTCCCTCTCTGTTTATCTCTGTCACCAGACATCTATACCACTGTCCTTCTCCCTCTCTGTTTATCTCTGTCACCAAACAGACATCTATA
Source organism: Salvelinus namaycush (assembly GCF_016432855.1). Taxonomy (NCBI): domain Eukaryota; kingdom Metazoa; phylum Chordata; class Actinopteri; order Salmoniformes; family Salmonidae; genus Salvelinus; species Salvelinus namaycush. The sequence goes on from NC_052328.1 coordinate 34,325,475, forward strand.
CCACTGTCCTTCTCCCTCTCTGTTTATCTCTGTCACCAGACATCTATACCACTGTCCTTCTCCCTCTCTGTTTATCTCTGTCACCAAACAGACATCTATACCACTGTCCTTCTCCCTCTCTGTTTATCTCTGTCACCAGACATCTATACCACTGTCCTTCTCCCTCTCTGTTTATCTCTGTCACCAAACAGACATCTATACCACTGTCCTTCTCCCTCTCTGTTTATCTCTGTCACCAGACATCTATACCACTGTCCTTCTCCCTCTCTGTTTATCTCTGTCACCAAACAGACATCTATACCACTGTCCTTCTCCCTCTCTGTTTATCTCTGTCACCAAACAGACATCTATGCCACTGTCCATCTCCCTCTCTGTTTATCTCTGTCACCAGACATCTATACCACTGTCCTTCTCCCTCTCTGTTTATCTCTGTCACCAGACATCTATACCACTGTCCTCCTCCCTCTCTGTTTATCTCTGTCACCAGACATCTATACCACTGTCCTCCTCCCTCTCTGTTTATCTCTGTCACCAGACATCTATACCACTGTCCTCCTCCCTCTCTGTTTATCTCTGTCACCAGACATCTATACCACTGTCCTTCTCCCTCTCTGTTTATCTCTGTCACCAGACATCTATACCACTGTCCTCCTCCCTCTCTGTTTATCTCTGTCACCAGACATCTATACCACTGTCCTTCTCCCTCTCTGTTTATCTCTGTCACCAAACAGACATCTATACCACTGTCCTTCTCCCTCTCTGTTTATCTCTGTCACCAAACAGACATCTATACCACTGTCCTTCTCCCTCTCTGTTTATCTCTGTCACCAGACATCTATACCACTGTCCTTCTCCCTCTCTGTTTATCTCTGTCACCAGACATCTATACCACTGTCCTTCTCCCTCTCTGCTTATCTCTGTCACCAAACAGACATCTATACCATTGTCCTTCTCCCTCTCTGTTTATCTCTGTCACCAAACAGACATCTATACCACTGTCCTTCTCCCTCTCTGTTTATCTCTGTCACCAAACAGACATCTATACCACTGTCCTTCTCCCTCTCTGTTTATCTCTGTCACCAAACAGACATCTATACCACTGTCCTTCTCCCTCTCTGTTTATCTCTGTCACCAAACAGACATCTATACCACTGTCCTTCTCCCTCTCTGTTTATCTCTGTCACCAAACAGACATCTATACCACTGTCCTCCTCCCTCTCTGTTTATCTCTGTCACCAAACAGACATCTATACCACTGTCCTTCTCCCTCTCTGTTTATCTCTGTCACCAAACAGACATCTATACCACTGCCCTTCTCCCTCTCTGTTTATCTCTGTCACCAGACATCTATACCACTGTCCTTCTCCCTCTCTGTTTATCTCTGTCACCAAACAGACATCTATACCACTGTCCTTCTCCCTCTCTGTTTATCTCTGTCACCAAACAGACATCTATACCACTGTCCTTCTCCCTCTCTGTTTATCTCTGTCACCAGACATCTATACCGCTGTCCTCCTCCCTCTCTGTTTATCTCTGTCACCAAACAGACATCTATACCACTGTCCTTCTCACTCTCTGTTTATCTCTGTCACCAAACAGACATCTATACCACTGTCCTTCTCCCTCTCTGTTTATCTCTGTCACCAGACATCTATACCACTGTCCTTCTCCCTCTCTGTTTATCTCTGTCACCAAACAGACATCTATACCACTGTCCTTCTCCCTCTCTGTTTATCTCTGTCACCAGACATCTATACCGCTGTCCTCCTCCCTCTCTGTTTATCTCTGTCACCAAACAGACATCTATACCACTGTCCTTCTCCCTCTCTGTTTATCTCTGTCACCAAACAGACATCTATACCACTGTCCTTCTCCCTCTCTGTTTATCTCTGTCACCAAACAGACATCTATACCACTGTCCTTCTCCCTCTCTGTTTATCTCTGTCACCAGACATCTATACCACTGTCCTTCTCCCTCTCTGTTTATCTCTGTCACCAAACAGACATCTATACCACTGTCCTTCTCCCTCTCTGTTTATCTCTGTCACCAGACATCTATACCACTGTCCTCCTCCCTCTCTGTTTATCTCTGTCACCAGACATCTATACCACTGTCCTTCTCCCTCTCTGTTTATCTCTGTCACCAGACATCTATACCACTGTCCTTCTCCCTCTCTGTTTATCTCTGTCACCAAACAGACATCTATACCACTGTCCTTCTCCCTCTCTGTTTATCTCTGTCACCAAATAGACATCTATACCACTGTCCTCCTCCCTCTCTGTTTATCTCTGTCACCAGACATCTATACCACTGTCCTTCTCCCTCTCTGTTTATCTCTGTCACCAAACAGACATCTATACCACTGTCCTTCTCCCTCTCTGTTTATCTCTGTCACCAAACAGACATCTATACCACTGTCCTTCTCCCTCTCTGTTTATCTCTGTCACCAAACAGACATCTATACCACTGTCCTTCTCCCTCTCTGTTTATCTCTGTCACCAGACATCTATACCGCTGTCCTTCTCACTCTCTGTTTATCTCTGTCACCAAACAGACATCTATACCACTGTCCTTCTCCCTCTCTGTTTATCTCTGTCACCAGACATCTATACCACTGTCCTTCTCCCTCTCTGTTTATCTCTGTCACCAAACAGACATCTATACCACTGTCCTTCTCCCTCTCTGTTTATCTCTGTCACCAGACATCTATACCGCTGTCCTCCTCCCTCTCTGTTTATCTCTGTCACCAAACAGACATCTATACCACTGTCCTTCTCCCTCTCTGTTTATCTCTGTCACCAAACAGACATCTATACCACTGTCCTTCTCCCTCTCTGTTTATCTCTGTCACCAAACAGACATCTATACCACTGTCCTTCTCCCTCTCTGTTTATCTCTGTCACCAGACATCTATACCACTGTCCTTCCCCTCTCTGTTTATCTCTGTCACCAAACAGACATCTATACCACTGTCCTTCTCCCTCTCTGTTTATCTCTGTCACCAGACATCTATACCACTGTCCTCCTCCCTCTCTGTTTATCTCTGTCACCAGACATCTATACCACTGTCCTTCTCCCTCTCTGTTTATCTCTGTCACCAGACATCTATACCACTGTCCTTCTCCCTCTCTGTTTATCTCTGTCACCAAACAGACATCTATACCATTGTCCTTCTCCCTCTCTGTTTATCTCTGTCACCAGACATCTATACCACTGTCCTTCTCCCTCTCTGTTTATCTCTGTCACCAAACAGACATCTATACCACTGTCCTTCTCCCTCTCTGTTTATCTCTGTCACCAAACAGACATCTATACCACTGTCCATCTCCCTCTCTGTTTATCTCTGTCACCAAACAGACATCTATGCCACTGTCCATCTCCCTCTCTGTTTATCTCTGTCACCAGACATCTATACCACTGTCCTTCTCCCTCTCTGTTTATCTCTGTCACCAAACAGACATATATACCATTGTCCTTCTCCCTCTCTGTTTATCTCTGTCACCAGACATCTATACCACTGTCCTTCTCCCTCTCTGTTTATCTCTGTCACCAAACAGACATCTATACCACTGTCCTTCTCCCTCTCTGTTTATCTCTGTCACCAAACAGACATCTATACCACTGTCCATCTCCCTCTCTGTTTATCTCTGTCACCAAACAGACATCTATACCACTGTCCATCTCCCTCTCTGTTTATCTCTGTCACCAAACAGACATCTATACCACTGTCCTCCTCCCTCTCTGTTTATCTCTGTCACCAGACATCTATACCACTGTCCTTCTCCCTCTCTGTTTATCTCTGTCACCAGACATCTATACCACTGTCCTTCTCCCTCTCTGTTTATCTCTGTCACCAGACATCTATACCACTGTCCTTCTCCCTCTCTGTTTATCTCTGTCACCAAACAGACATCTATACCACTGTCCTCCTCCCTCTCTGTTTATCTCTGTCACCAGACATCTATACCACTGTCCTTCTCCCTCTCTGTTTATCTCTGTCACCAAACAGACATCTATACCACTGTCCTTCTCCCTCTCTGTTTATCTCTGTCACCAAACAGACATCTATACCACTGTCCTTCTCCCTCTCTGTTTATCTCTGTCACCAAATAGACATCTATACCACTGTCCTTCTCCCTCTCTGTTTATCTCTGTCACCAGACATCTATACCACTGTCCTTCTCCCTCTCTGTTTATCTCTGTCACCAGACATCTATACCACTGTCCTTCTCCCTCTCTGCTTATCTCTGTCACCAAACAGACATCTATACCACTGTCCTTCTCCCTCTCTGTTTATCTCTGTCACCAAACAGACATCTATACCACTGTCCTTCTCCCTCTCTGTTTATCTCTGTCACCAAACAGACATCTATACCACTGTCCTTCTCCCTCTCTGTTTATCTCTGTCACCAAACAGACATCTATACCACTGTCCTTCTCCCTCTCTGTTTATCTCTGTCACCAAACAGACATCTATACCACTGTCCTTCTCCCTCTCTGTTTATCTCTGTCACCAAACAGACATCTATACCACTGTCCTTCTCCCTCTCTGTTTATCTCTGTCACCAAACAGACATCTATACCACTGTCCTTCTCCCTCTCTGTTTATCTCTGTCACCAGACATCTATACCACTGTCCTTCTCCCTCTCTGTTTATCTCTGTCACCAAACAGACATCTATACCACTGTCCTTCTCCCTCTCTGTTTATCTCAGCTGTACAGTTATTTGTCTCAGTCTCTGCTGCTTTCTACCACAGAACATGGAAAATTACTGCTTTCAACCACTGTGGAAAATACAGTACTGGTGCCCTCCCTCCCTCCCTCCCTCCCTCCCTCCCTCCCTCCCTCCGTTCTCCAGGTCAGATAGAGGAAGAGCGAGGGGAAACTGTTGACCATTCTCCCTCCTGTCCTCTGACTCCATTCAGAGAAATAGCCCGCCGAGCTTGTTGGGTCGGCAGCCCGCCGAGCTTGTTGGGTCGCCAGCCAGCCGAGCTTGTTGGGTCGGCAGCCCGCCGAGCTTGTTGGGTCGGCAGCCCGCCGAGCTTGTTGGGTCGGCAGCCCGCCGAGCTTGTTGGGTCGGCAGCCCGCCGAGCTTGTTGGGTCGGCAGCCGGCTGCATTCCTCAACTCTTAATGAAGGTGTTTCCTTCCATTTTCATCGTTGTTTTCACAGCCCTCCGCGGGCCAGAGGGGAAGCAACACAAATTAGTGGCCATTGTTCGGGGCCTCAAGCTCTCCCAATAACATTATTTGTGGAAACATACATGTAAGAATAACTTCCTGAGTGGTGGAGATAGCCCCCCCTCCCCCCCGTCACCCACTCCCATCCCATCAGCCCCCTGCCAAAAGCTCCATGAGCCCAACCCAGCCAAGACCTTGAAGCTCATCTCTCTCCCTCTCTCTCTCTCTCTCTCTCTCTCTCTATGTCTCTCTCTCTCTCTCTCTCTCTCTCTCTCTCTCTCTCCCTCCCTGTCTCTCTCCCTCCCCCTCTCTCTCCCTTCCCATCTCCCCCTCTCGCTCTCCTCTTTCTCTCTCATCAACAGAGCGCTGGTCCATCCTGTATTGCTGAGAGAAGCAGGAAAAGCTGATTGTGACTCAAATCCCTCCAATTGACAATGCAGAAAAGGCCCCAAAACAGGATATGTGCTTCACAGAAAACTATTTATGTTGAAGCCCATTGAGTGGAGCACCAGAAAATTGACTATCTAAGGTCTCTTCCAAACACATGCTGTAGTTATCTAGAACATGATCCAACAGGAGGGGGCTGGAAAGGATTCAACTCTCCCACCAAGCATCTGTTAGGCCTAGTTAACATAGCACTGACTGAGGGTTGGAGTATTATAGTTAACACTGACTGAGGGTTGGAGTATTATAGTTAACACTGACTGGGGGTTGGAGTATTATAGTTAACACTGACTGAGGGTTGGAGTATTATAGTTAGCACTGACTGAGGGCTTGGAGGGTTGGAGTATTATAGTTAACACTGACTGAGGGTTGGAGTATTATAATTAACACTGACTGAAGGCTTGGAGGGTTGGAGTATTATAGTTAACACTGACTGAGGGTTGGAGTATTATAATTAACACTGACTGAGGGTTGGAGTATTATAGTTAGCACTGACTGAGGGTTGGAGTATTATAGTTAACACTGACTGAGGGTTGGAGTATTATAGTTAACACTGACTGAGGGTTGGAGTATTATAGTTAGCACTGACTGAGGGTTGGAGTATTATAGTTAACACTGACTGAGGGTTGGAGTATTATAGTTAGCACTGACTGAGGGTTGGAGTATTATAGTTAACACTGACTGAGGGTTGGAGTATTATAGTTAACACTGACTGAGGGTTGGAGTATTATAGTTAACACTGACTGAGGGTTGGAGTATTATAGTTAACACTGACTGAGGGTTGGAGTATTATAGATAACACTGACTGAGGGTTGGAGTATTATAGTTAACACTGACTGAGGGTTGGAGTATTATAGTTAGCACTGACTGAGGGTTGGAGTATTATAGTTAACACTGACTGAGGGTTGGAGTATTATAGTTAGCACTGACTGAGGGTTGGAGTATTATAGTTAACACTGACTGAGGGTTGGAGTATTATAATTAACACTGACTGAGGGTTGGAGAATTATAGTTAACACTGACTGAGGGTTGGAGTATTATAGTTAACACTGACTGAGGGTTGGAGTATTATAGTTAACACTGACTGAGGGTTGGAGTATTATAGTTAACACTGACTGAGGGTTGGAGTATTATAGTTAACACTGACTGAGGGTTGGAGTATTATAGTTAACACTGACTGAAGGCTTGGAGGGTTGGAGTATTATAGTTAACACTGACTGAGGGTTGGAGTATTATAGTTAACACTGACTGAGGGTTGGAGAATTATAGTTAACACTGACTGAGGGTTGGAGTATTATAATTAACACTGACTGAGGGTTGGAGTATTATAGTTAACACTGACTGAGGGTTGGAGAATTATAGTTAACACTGACTGAGGGTTGGAGTATTATAGATAACACTGACTGAGGGCTTGGAGGGTTGGAGTATTATAGTTAACACTGACTGAGGGTTGGAGAATTATAGTTAACACTGACTGAGGGTTGGAGAATTATAGTTAACATAGCACTGACTGAGGGTTGGAGTATTATAGATAACACTGACTGAGGGTTGGAGAATTATAGTTAACATAGCACTGACTGAGGGTTGGAGTATTATAGTTAACACTGACTGAGGGTTGGAGAATTATAGTTAACATAGCACTGACTGAGGGTTGGAGTATTATAGATAACACTGACTGAGGGTTGGAGTATTATAATTAACACTGACTGAGGGTTGGAGTATTATAGATAACACTGACTGAGGGTTGGAGAATTATAGTTAACACTGACTGAGGGTTGGAGTATTATAGTTAACACTGACTGAGGGTTGGAGTATTATAGTTAACACTGACTGAGGGTTGGAGAATTATAGTTAACACTGACTGAGGGTTGGAGTATTATAGTTAACACTGACTGAGGGTTGGAGTATTATAGTTAACACTGACTGAGGGTTGGAGTATTATAATTAACACTGACTGAGGGTTGGAGTATTATAGTTAACACTGACTGAGGGTTGGAGTATTATAGTTAACACTGACTGAGGGTTGGAGTATTATAGTTAGCATAGCACTGACTGAGGGTTGGAGTATTATAGTTAGCATAGCACTGACTGAGGGTTGGAGAATTATAGTTAACACTGACTGAGGGTTGGAGAATTATAGTTAACACTGACTGAGGGTTGGAGAATTATAGTTAACACTGACTGAGGGTTGGAGTATTATAGTTAACACTGACTGAGGGCTTGGAGTATTATAGTTAACACTGACTGAGGGTTGGAGTATTATAGTTAACACTGACTGAGGGTTGGAGTATTATAGTTAACACTGACTGAGGGTTGGAGTATTATAGTTAGCACTGACTGAGGGTTGGAGTATTATAGTTAACACTGACTGAGGGTTGGAGTATTATAGTTAACACTGACTGAGGGTTGGAGTATTATAGTTAACATAGCACTGACTGAGGGTTGGAGAATTATAGTTAACACTGACTGAGGGTTGGAGTATTATAGTTAACATTGCACTGACTGAGGGTTGGAGAATTATAGTTAACATAGCACTGACTGAGGGTTGGAGAATTATAGTTAACATAGCACTGACTGAGGGTTGGAGAATTATAGTTAACATAGCACTGACTGAGGGTTGGAGAATTATAGTTAACATAGCACTGACTGAGGGTTGGAGTATTATAGTTAACATTGCACTGACTGAGGGTTGGAGAATTATAGTTAACATAGCACTGACTGAGGGTTGGAGTATTATAGTTAACACTGACTGAAGGCTTGGAGGGTTGGAGTATTATAGATAACACTGACTGAGGGTTGGAGTATTATAATTAACACTGACTGAAGACTTGGAGGGTTGGAGTATTATAGTTAACACTGACTGAAGACTTGGAGGGTTGGAGTATTATAGTTAACACTGACTGAAGGCTTGGAGGGTTGGAGTATTATAGATATCATAACACTGACTGAAGGCTTGGAGGGTTGGAGTATTATAGATAACACTGACTGAGGGCTTAGAGGGTTGGAGTATTATAGTTAACACTGACTGAAGGCTTGGAGGGTTGGAGTATTATAGTTAACATAACACTGACTGAAGGCTTGGAGGGTTGGAGTATTATAGATATCATAACACTGACTGAAGGCTTGGAGGGTTGGAGTATTATAGTTAACACTGAATGAGGGCTTGGAGTATTATAGTTTACACTGACTGAAGGCTTGGAGGGTTGGAGTATTATAGATAACACTGACTGAAGGCTTGGAGGGTTGGAGTATTATAGATAACACTGACTGAAGGCTTGGAGGGTTGGAGTATTATAGTTAGCACTGACTGAGGGCTTGGAGGGTTGGAGTATTATAGTTTACACTGACTGAAGGCTTGGAGGGTTGGAGTATTATAGATAACACTGACTGAGGGCTTGGAGGGTTGGAGTATTATAGTTAACACTGACTGAGGGCTTGGAGGGTTGGAGTATTATAGTTAACACTGACTGAAGGCTTGGAGGGTTGGAGTATTATAGTTAGCACTGACTGAAGGCTTGGTGGGTTGGAGTATTATAGATAACACTGACTGAGGGCTTGGAGGGTTGGAGTATTATAGTTAACACTGACTGAGGGCTTGGAGGGTTGGAGTATTATAGTTAACTGACTGAGGGCTTGGAGGGTTGGAGTATTATAGTTAACACTGACTGAAGGCTTGGAGGGTTGGAGTATTATAGTTAACACTGACTGAAGGCTTGAAGGGTTGGAGTATTATAGTTAACACTGACTGAAGGCTTGGAGGGTTGGAGTATTATAGTTAACATAACACTGACTGAGGGCTTGGAGGGTTGGAGTATTATAGTTAACACTGACTGAAGGCTTGAAGGGTTGGAGTATTATAGTTAACATAACACTGACTGAGGGCTTAGAGGGTTGGAGTATTATAGTTAACACTGACTGAAGGCTTGGAGGGTTGGAGTATTATAGTTAACATAACACTGACTGAGGGCTTGGAGGGTTGGAGTATTATAGTTAACACTGACTGAAGGCTTGAAGGGTTGGAGTATTATAGTTAACACTGACTGAAGGCTAGGAGGGTTGGAGTATTATAGTTAACATAACACTGACTGAGGGCTTGGAGGGTTGGAGTATTATAGTTAACATAACACTGACTGAGGGCTTGGAGGGTTGGAGTATTATAGTTTACATAACACTGACTGAAGGCTAGGAGGGTTGGAGTATTATAGTTAACATAACACTGACTGAGGGCTTGGAGGGTTGGAGTATTATAGTTTACACTGACTGAAGGCTTGGAGGGTTGGAGTATTATAGATAACATAACACTGACTGAGGGCTTGGAGGGTTGGAGTATTATAGTTAACACTGACTGAGGGCTGGAGGGTTGGAGTATTATAGTTAACATAACACTGACTGAAGGCTGGAGGGTTGGAGTATTATAGTTAACACTGACTGAGGGCTTGGAGGGTTGGAGTATTATAGTTAACATAACACTGACTGAGGGCTTGGAGGGTTGGAGTATTATAGTTAACACTGACTGAGGGCTGGAGGGTTGGAGTATTATAGTTAACATAACACTGACTGAAGGCTGGAGGGTTGGAGTATTATAGTTAACACTGACTGAGGGCTGGAGGGTTGGAGTATTATAGTTAACATAACACTGACTGAGGGCTGGAGGGTTGGAGTATTATAGTTAACACTGACTGAGGGCTTGGAGGGTTGGAGTATTATAGTTAACATAACACTGACTGAGGGCTTGGAGGGTTGGAGTATTATAGTTAACACTGACTGAGGGCTGGAGGGTTGGAGTATTATAGTTACCACTGACTGAGGGCTGGAGGGTTGGAGTATTATAGATAACATAACACTGACTGAAGGCTTGGAGGTAAGTGTCCTTCTACAGTGTGGTTAACCTGTGTAGTTTAAAGGAAGTATAACAGTTCATTAACAGTTGCTTTTTGGATGTTTACTGTTAAAACATGGTAGTACCGGGTGGGACAGTGACTCCCAGGTGGAGAAGATAGACAGAGGTAAATGTAGCACTCTGTCCTTGTTACTCTCATACCGTGAAAACATTTACCACTATTCTAGTCGAGGGTTGAGGTGGTATGTCATGATGTGGGTTCTGAAGGCTCTTCTGGAGCCAGTGGAGGAGATCAGCTTGAGTCAGCTGAAGGGTTAAGCTCCAAGCCCAGTCAGCCAAGAGGAGAGCTATGCCAGTCAGTCTAAGTCAAGGGGACCAGGGGAGCTCCAAGCCCATTATCACTGCCTGAGGCTCTGGGTCCTGGCCTGACAAGTGCTGTCTCTATTGACTTAACCTGAGGGTCACTGCTTTAGTTCACAGGTAACTGGGTCTCCACTTCAGATATTTTCTTCTCTCATTCTCTCTCTCTCTCTCTCTCTCTCCCTCTCTCTCTCTCTCTCTCTCTGTCTCTCTCTCTGTCTCTCTCTCTGTCTCTCTCTCTGTCTCTCTCTCTCTCTCTCTCTCTCTCTCTCTCTCTCTGTCTCTCTCTCTGTCTCTCTCTCTCTCTCTCTCTCTCTCTCTCTCTCTCTCTGTCTCTCTCTCTGTCTCTCTCTCTGTCTCTCTCTCTGTCTTTCTCTCTTTCTCTCTTTCTCTGTCTCTCTTCCTCACTCCATCGTGGTTGCTGTATAACAACCAATAAACCTTAAATCTGGTATCAATCAATCAATCAATCAATGAATCTAATGTATTTATAAAGCTCTTCTTACATCAGCTGATATCTCTGTACAGAAACCCAGCCTAAAACCCCAAATAGCAAGCAATGCAGGTGTAGAAGCACAGTGCCTAGGAAAAACTCCCTAGAAAGGCCAAAACCTAGGAAGAAACCTAGAGAGGAACCAGGCTATGAGGGGTGGCCAGTCCTCTTCTGGCTGTGCCGGGTGGAGATTATAACAGAACATGGCCAAGATGTTTAAAATGTTCATAGCATGGTCAAATAATAATAATCACAGTGGTTGTAGAGGGTGCAACAGGTCAGCACCTCAGGAGTAAATGTCAGTTGGCTTTTCATAGCCGATCATTCAGAGTATCTCTACTGCTCCTGCGGTCTCTAGAGAGTTGAAAACAGCAGGTCTGGGACAGGTAGCACGTTCTGGTGAACAGGTCAGGGTTCCATAGCCGCAGGCAGAACAGTTGAAACGGGAGCAGCAGCACGACCAGGTGGTTAGGGGAGTCATCAGGCCAGGTAGTCCTGAGGCATGGTCCTAGGGCTCAGGTCCTCCGAGAGAGAGAAAGAAAGAAAGAAAGAAAGAAAGAAAGAAAGAAAGAAAGAAAGAAAGAAAGAAAGAAAGAAAGAAAGAAAGAAAGAAAGAAAGAAAGAAAGAAAGAAAGAAAGAAAGAAAGAAAGAGAGAAAGAGAGAATTAGAGAGAGCATACTTAAATTCGCACAGGACACCGGATAAGACAGGAGAAATACTCCAGATATAACAGACTGACCGGGTCGGGAGACACTGTGGGGTCGGGAGACAGGAGGGGTTGGGAGACACTGTGGCCCCGTCCGACAATACCCCTGGACAAGGCCAAACAGGCAGGATATAACCCCACCCACTTTGCCAAAGCACAGCCCCCACACCACTAGAGGGATATCTTCAATCACCAATTTACCATCCTGAGACAAGGCTGAGTATAGCGCACAAAGATATCCGCCACAGCACATCCCAAGGGTGGCGCAAACCCGGACAGGAAGATCACGTCAGTGACTCAACCCACTCAAGTGACGCACCCCTCCTAGGGACGGCATGAAAGAGCACCAGTAAGCCAGTGACTCAGCCCCTGTAACAGGTTTAGAGGCAGAGAATCCCAGTGGAGAGAGGGGAACCGGCCAGGCAGAGACAGCAAGGGCGGTTCGTTGCTTTCTAAAAAAACTATTGTTACTCCTTGGGCGGCAGGTAGCCTAGTGGTTAGAGCGTTGGACTAGTAACCGAAAGGTTGCGAGATCGAATCCCCGAGCCGACAACGTAAATATCTGTCGTTCTGTCCCTGAACAAGGCAGTTAACCCACTGTTCCTTGTTCTTAACTGACGTGCCTAGTTAAATAAAATAAACTCCTAATAAAGTGACTGTAAAGTAATCCCCTATCCAGACGAGGATCTAAATGTGAACAATTTCCTGTATTGATTCATTCACTTCTCCTCAGAAGAAACAACCGACCGACAGTCTTTCTGCTTCAACAGACAAATGATGAGCCTCGACTTGGAAACTTTCATTTGCCTGAGTTGGTTTTTTCAAGACTACTTTTACAAGGGCTTGTGTTTACTAAAGCAGTGAAATCAGTAGTACTCCCATAACAGCAACACACGGCTGTCATAAAACCTACTAGCGATCGATGAGGTTTCAACCAGCGACAGATAACACATGTTGTCTCAGAGGGCTGATAACACTGTCCTTCCAGTTTAGAACTCAACCCTAAACTGCACCCTATTCCCTATGTAGTACACTACTTTTGACCAGATCCCTGGGCTATGCACTACATTGGGAATAGGGTGCCATTTGGGATACAATCTATAACTGCCACAATAATCACCTCTAATAGAGGACTACTGTATACTGACTGGTTAGTAGAGATAATCACCTCTAATAGAGGACTACTGTATACTGACTGGTTAGTAGAGATAATCACCTCTAATAGAGGACTACTGTATACTGACTGGTTAGTAGAGATAATCACCTCTAATAGAGGACTACTGTATACTGACTGGTTAGTAGAGATAATCACCTCTAATAGAGGACTACTGTATACTGACTGGTTAGTAGAGATAATCACCTCTAATAGAGGACTACTGTATACTGACTGGTTAGTAGAGATAATCACCTCTAATAGAGGACTACTGTATACTGACTGGCTAGTAGAGATAATCACCTCTAATAGAGGACTACTGTATACTGACTGGTTAGTAGAGATAATCACCTCTAATAGAGGACTACTGTATACTGACTGGTTAGTAGAGATAATCACCTCTAATAGAGGACTACTGTATACTGACTGGTTAGTAGAGATAATCACCTCTAATAGAGGACTACTGTATACTGACTGGTTAGTAGAGATAATCACCTCTAATAGAGGACTACTGTATACTGACTGGCTAGTAGAGATAATCACCTCTAATAGAGGACTACTGTATACTGACTGGTTAGTAGAGATAATCACCTCTAATAGAGGACTACTGTATACTGACTGGTTAGTAGAGATAATCACCTCTAATAGAGGACTACTGTATACTGACTGGCTAGTAGAGATAATCACCTCTAATAGAGGACTACTGTATACTGACTGGTTAGTAGAGATAATCACCTCTAATAGAGGACTACTGTATACTGACTGGTTAGTAGAGATAATCACCTCTAATAGAGGACTACTGTATACTGACTGGTTAGTAGAGATAATCACCTCTAATAGAGGACTACTGTATACTGACTGGTTAGTAGAGATAATCACCTTTAATAGAGGACTACTGTATACTGACTGGTTAGTAGAGATAATCACCTTTAATAGAGGACTACTGTATACTGACTGGTTAGTAGAGATAATCACCTTTAATAGAGGACTACTGTATACTGACTGGTTAGTAGAGATAATCACCTCTAATAGAGGACTACTGTATACTGACTGGTTAGTAGAGATAATCACCTCTAATAGAGGACTACTGTATACTGACTGGTTAGTAGAGATAATCACCTCTAATAGAGGACTACTGTATACTGACTGGTTAGTAGAGATAATCACCTCTAATAGAGGACTACTGTATACTGACTGGTTAGTAGAGATAATCACCTCTAATAGAGGACTACTGTATACTGACTGGTTAGTAGAGATAATCACCTCTAATAGAGGACTACTGTATACTGACTGGTTAGTAGAGATAATCACCTCTAATAGAGGACTACTGTATACTGACTGGTTAGTAGAGATAATCACCTCTAATAGAGGACTACTGTATACTGACTGGTTAGTAGAGATAATCACCTTTAATAGAGGACTACTGTATACTGACTGGTTAGTAGAGATAATCACCTTTAATAGAGGACTACTGTATACTGACTGGTTAGTAGAGATAATCACCTCTAATAGAGGACTACTGTATACTGACTGGTTAGTAGAGATAATCACCTCTAATAGAGGACTACTGTATACTGACTGGTTAGTAGAGATAATCACCTCTAATAGAGGACTACTGTATACTGACTGGTTAGTAGAGATAATCACCTCTAATAGAGGACTACTGTATACTGACTGGTTAGTAGAGATAATCACCTTTAATAGAGGACTACTGTATACTGACTGGTTAGTAGAGATAATCACCTTTAATAGAGGACTACTGTATACTGACTGGTTAGTAGAGATAATCACCTTTAATAGAGGACTACTGTATACTGACTGGTTAGTAGAGATAATCACCTCTAATAGAGGACTACTGTATACTGACTGGTTAGTAGAGATAATCACCTCTAATAGAGGACTACTGTATACTGACTGGTTAGTAGAGATAATCACCTCTAATAGAGGACTACTGTATACTGACTGGTTAGTAGAGATAATCACCTCTAATAGAGGACTACTGTATACTGACTGGTTAGTAGAGATAATCACCTCTAATAGAGGACTACTGTATACTGACTGGTTAGTAGAGATAATCACCTCTAATAGAAGACTACTGTATACTGACTGGTTAGTAGAGATAATCACCTCTAATAGAGGACTACTGTATACTGACTGGTTAGTAGAGATAATCACCTCTTTTGATCTAGCTGTAGGGAATTACACCGCTCTTTGAACTGTTTGATGGACAGTGTATTATAAAACCCTTCTTTGTCCAGAGAAATAGAGATAAGAAATGTAAAAGAAAGATTTATGATTTGGAGTAGAAGACTTATGTTTGTTTAGAGTTGGCGTACAAGGCTTGACAACTGTGACAGAAAGTTCTTTGCTTTGTTTGACTTCCTGCTCCCATCAGTCACTGGGGTTCAGGCCATCATAATGTTAAACTTGTCATGTGTGAAAACATAGCACACGGTAAATGTCCAAACTCCCAAGATAATAATAATCAGATATCTGCCATTTATCAGATGGTTTCATCCAAAGAGACTTCCTGTCATGTTTTCCACATGGCTGGTCCTGGGAACATGGAGCCATAGAAGGTACAGAAACAGCACAATGTCCTCAATCCATTCATACACTTCCACAACAGCAAACCGTTAACTATTACAACAGGGTGATCTGTAACACATGAATGTAACATCTGGAACAGTACAGGGCTAATACAGGGCTAGTACAGGGCTAGTAAAGGGCTAATACAGGGCTAGTACAGGGCTAATACGGGGCTAATACAGGGCTAGTACAGGGCTAATACAGGGCTAGTACAGGGCTAATACAGGGCTAGTACAGGGCTAATACAGGGCTAGTACAGGGTTAGTAAAGGGCTAATACAGGGCTAGTACAGGGCTAATACAGGGCTAATACAGGGCTAGTACAGGGCTAATACAGGGCTAGTACAGGGCTAATACAGGGCTAGTACAGGGCTAATACAGGGCTAGTACAGGGCTAATACAGGGCTAGTACAGGGCTAATACAGGGCTAGTACAGGGCTAGTACAGGGCTAGTACAGGGATAATACAGGGCTAATACAGGGCTAATACAGGGCTAATACAGGGCTAATACAGGGCTAGTACGGGGCTAATACGGGGCTAGTACAGGGCTAGTACAGGGCTAATACAGGGCTAGCACAGGGCTAATACAGGGCTAATACAGGGCTAGTACAGGGCTAGTACAGGGCTAATACAGGGCTAATACAGGGCTAATACAGGGCTAGTACAGGGCTAATACAGGGCTAGTACAGGGCTAATACAGGGCTAGTACAGGGCTAGTACAGGGCTAGTACAGGGCTAATACAGAGCTAATACAGGGCTAGTACAGGGCTAATACAGGGCTAGTACAGGGCTAATACATGGCTAATACAGAGCTAATACAGAGCTAATACAGGGCTAGTACAGGGCTAATACAGGGCTAATACAGACAGGGCTAATACAGGGCTAGTACAGGGCTAATACAGGGCTAATACAGGGTTAGTACAGGGCTAATACAGAGCTAGTACAGGGCTAGTACAGGGCTAATACAGAGCGAATACAGGGCTAGTACAGGGCTAATACAGGGCTAATACAGGGCTAGTACAGGGCTAATACAGGGCTAATACAGGGCTAATACGGGGCTAATACGGGGCTAGTACAGGGCTAATACAGGGCTAGTACAGGGCTAATACAGAGCTAATACAGGGCTAGTACAGGGCTAATACAGGGCTAGTACAGGGCTAATACAGGGCTAATACAGAGCTAGTACAGAGCTAATACAGGGCTAATACAGGGCTAATACAGGGCTAGTACAGGGCTAATACAGGGCTAGTACAGGGCAAGTACAGGGATAATACAGGGCTAATACATGGCTAATACAGGGCTAGTACAGGGCTAATACAGGGCTAGTACAGGGCTAATACATGGCTAATACAGAGCTAATACAGAGCTAATACAGGGCTAGTACAGGGCTAATACAGGGCTAATACAGACAGGGCTAATACAGGGCTAGTACAGGGCTAATACAGGGCTAATACAGGGTTAGTACAGGGCTAATACAGAGCTAGTACAGGGCTAGTACAGGGCTAATACAGAGCTAATACAGGGCTAGTACAGGGCTAATACAGGGCTAATACAGGGCTAGTACAGGGCTAATACAGGGCTAATACAGGGCTAATACGGGGCTAATACGGGGCTAGTACAGGGCTAATACAGGGCTAGTACAGGGCTAATACAGAGCTAATACAGGGCTAATACAGGGCTAATACAGGGCTAGTACAGGGCTAATACAGGGCTAATACAGAGCTAGTACAGAGCTAATATAGGGCTAATACAGGGCTAATACAGGGCTAGTACAGGGCTAATACAGGGCTAGTACAGGGCAAGTACAGGGATAATACAGGGCTAATACATGGCTAATACAGGGCTAGTACAGGGCTAATACAGGGCTAGTACAGGGCTAATACAGGGCTAGTACAGGGCTAATACAGGGCTAGTACAGGGCTAATACAGGGTTAGGCCAGGGCTAGGCCAGGGCTAATACAGGGCTAGTACAGGGCTAATACAGGGCTAGTACAGGGCTAATACAGGGCTAGTACAGGGCAAGTACTGGGATAATACAGGGCTAATACATGGCTAATACAGGGCTAGTACAGGGCTAATACAGGGCTAGTACAGGGCTAATACAGGGCTAGTACAGGGATAATACAGGGCTAATACATGGCTAATACAGGACTAGTACAGGGCTAATACAGGGCTAGTACATTGCTAATACAGGGCTAGTACAGGGCTAATACAGGGCTAGTACAGGGCTAATACAGGGCTAGTACAGGGTTAGCACAGGGCTAATACAGGGCTAGTATGCACTATTGTAAAGTGGTTGTTCCACTGGATATCATAAGGTGAATGCACCAACTTGTAAGTCGCTCTGGATAAGAGCGTCTGCTAAATGACTTAAATGTAAATGTAAATGTAGTACAGGGCTAATACAGGGCTAGTACAGGGCTAATACAGGGCTAATACAGGGCTAGTACAGGGCTAATACAGAGCTAATACAGGGCTAGTACAGGGCTAATACAGGGCTAGTACAGGGCTAATACATGGCTAATACAGAGCTAATACAGGGCTAGTACAGGGCTAATACAGGGCTAATACAGGGCTAGTACAGGGCTAATACAGGGCTAGTACAGGGCTAATACAGGGCTA
>NC_052328.1:34348861-34404578 GCF_016432855.1 Salvelinus namaycush
GATTCCTGCTGACAAGAAAAAATGAAAGCAGGAAGCACCAGTGACGCGATAAATAAAAAGTGGTCAGATGAAGCAGATGATAAACTACAGGACTGTTTTGATAGCACAGACTGGAACATGTTCCCAGGATTCCTCCGATGGCATTGAGGAGTACAGTACACCACATCAGTCATTGGCTTCATCAATAAGTGCATCGATGACGTCGTCCCCACAGTGACCGCACGTAAGTACCCCAACCAGAAGACATGGATTACTGGCAACATCCGCACTGAGCTAAAGGCTAGAGCTGCCGCTTTCAAGGAGCGGGACAATAACCCGGAAGCTTATAAGAAATCCTGCAATGCCCTCCGACGAACCATCAAACAGGCAAAGCGTCAATACAGGACTAAGATCGAATTGTACTACAACGGCTCTGACGCTCGTCGGATGTGGCAGGGCTTGCAAACCATTACAGACTACAAAGGGAAGTACAGACGAGAGCTGCCCAGTGACACGAGTCTACCACATGAACTAAACTACTTCTATGCTCGCTTCGAGGCAAATAACACTGAAACATGCATGAGAGCACCAGCTGTTCTGGACGATGTGATCATGCTCTCCGCAGCCGTTGTGAGTCCTTTAAACAGGTCAACATTCACAAGGCCGCAGGGCCAGACGGATTACCAGGACGTGTACTCCGGGCAGGTCAACATTCACAAGGCCGCAGGGCCAGACGGATTACCAGGACGTGTGCTCCGGGCATGCGCTGACCAACTGGCAAGTGTCTTCACTGATATGTTCAACCTCTCCCTGTCTGAGTCTGTAAAACCAACATGTTTTACGCAGACCACCATAATCCCTGTGCCCAAGAACACTAAGGTAACCAAGGTAACCTGCCTAAATGACTACCGACGCGTAATGCTTTGAAATGCTGGTCATGGCTCACATCAACACCATTATCCCAGAAACCTTAGACCCACTCCAATTTGCATACAACAGATCCACAGATGATGCATGATTGCACTCCACACTGCCCTTTCCCAGCTGGACAAAAAGAACACCTATGTGAGAATGCTATTCATTGACTACAGCTCAGCGTTCAACACCATAGTACCCTCAAAGCTCATCACTAAGCTAAGGACTCTGGGACTAAACACCTCCCTCTGCAACTGGATCCTGGACTTCCTGATGGGCCGCCCCCAGGTGGTGAGGGTAGGCAACAACACGTCTGCCACGCTGATCCTCAACACAGGGGCCCCCCAGGGGTGCGTGCTCAGTCCCCTCCTGTACTCCCTGTTCACCTACGACTGCGTGGCCAAACACGACTCCAACACCATCATTAAGTTTGCAGACGACACAACAGTGGTAGGCCTGATCACCGACAACGACGAGACAGCCTATAGGGAGGAGGTCAGAGACCTGGCCGTGTGGTGCCAGGACAACAACCTCTCACTCAACATGATCAAGACAAAGGAGATGATTGTGGACTACAGGACAAAGAGGACTGAGCACGCCCCCATTCTCATCGACGGGGCTGTAGTGGAGCAGGTTGAGAGCTTGAAGTTCCTTGGTGTCCACATCACCAACAAACTATCAGGGTCCAGACACACCAAGACAGTCGTGAAGAGGGCACGTGTCATGCCCTGGCCTTTGTTATCTTTGTTTTCTGTAATAGTTTGGTTAGGTCAGGGTGTGACAGGGGGGATGTTTGTGTGTTTTTGTCTCGTCTTGGGTGGTTGTATGGTATAGGGGGTTTAGGTAGAGTAGATGGGTTTGTGTTTGAGTGTAGGTGTCTAGGTATGTCTATGGTTGCCTGAATGGTTCTCAATCAGAGACAGCTGTCATTCATTGTCTCTGATTGGGAGCCATATTTAAGGCAGCCATAGGCAGTAGGCTTTTGTGGGTAGTTGTCTATGTCTATGTTGCATGTTAGCACTTAGTCTTTTATAGCTTCACGTTCGTCTGTTTGTTGTTTTGTTTTTGTTCGTTTTCGTCTTCCAAATAAAAGAAGATGTATTTTTCACACGCTGCGCCTTGGTCCACTCATTGTCCTCAAGACGATCGTGACAGCACGACAACGCCTATTCCCCCTCAGAAGACTGAAAAGATTTGGCATGGGTCCTCAAAAGGTTCTACAGCTGCACCATCGAGAGCATCCTGACTGGTTGCATCACTGCCTGGTATTGCAACTGCTCGGCCTCCGACCGCAAGGCACTACAGAGGGTAGTGCGTACGGCCCAATACATCACTGGGCCAAGCTTCCTGCCATCCAGGACCTCTATACCAGGCGGTGTCAGAGGAAGGCCCTAAAAATTGTCAAAGACTCCAGCCACCCTAGTCAGAGACTGTTCTCCCAGCTACCGCACGGCAAGCGGTACCGGAGCGCCACGTCTAGGTCCAAGAGGTTTCTAAACAGCTTCTACCCCCAAGCCATAAGACTCCTGAACATCTAATCAAATGGCTACCCAGACTATTTGCATTGCCCCCCCCCTTTTACACACCACTGCTACTCTCTCTTGTTATCATCTATTCATAGTCACTTTACTAATTCTACCTACATGTACATATTACCTCGACTAACCGGTGCCCCCGCACATTG
The DNA here is from genome assembly GCF_016432855.1 of Salvelinus namaycush. Taxonomy (NCBI): domain Eukaryota; kingdom Metazoa; phylum Chordata; class Actinopteri; order Salmoniformes; family Salmonidae; genus Salvelinus; species Salvelinus namaycush. Next base: position 34,351,440 of record NC_052328.1, read on the forward strand.
ACTCTGTTCCGGTAGCCCCTGTATATAGCCTCCACATTGACTCTGTACCGATACCCCCTGTATATAGCCTCCACATTGACTCTGTACCGATACCCCCTGTATATAGTCTCCACATTGACTCTGTACCGGTACCCCCTGTATATAGTCTCCACATTGACTCTGTACCGGGACCCCCTGTATGTCCATTTGTCTCTCTGTCCCTCTGTGTCTGTATCCCTTTGTCTCTCTGTCCCTCTGCCATTTGTCTCTCAGAGACAGACACAGAGGGACAGAGAGACAAAGGGACACAGAGACAGACACAGAGTGACAGAGAGACAAATGGACACAGATACAGACACAGAGGAACACAGAGACAGAAGGACACAGAGGGACATGACATTGGTGCACCTCACCTCATTCAAACAGACAGATGCGAGGGACTCTATTTATTTATATGTCTATCTGACGGGGCCTTTGGAGCCTGAAGCAATCCACTCAATGTTTCACCTAATATCCACAGACCAAACTGTGTGTTCTTTCTCCACTGTTGACTCTATTGAGCACAATTTGTGAACCATTACACAATACAGGTGAAAATCGATGTACATTCTATTGGTTTTGGGATGGTCTAGGTGATCTACGGGCCATTGAACCCGATGAGTATTCATGTAGGTGCATACAGTTTAAATATTTATCACACACTCTCAGAGCTTAGTTCATTGCAGGTCATATTGCTTCATGTAAACTCTGTCGGGGGGTTTTGTCTTTCTGCTGAATGATAAGCTATTTAATGTTCAATCTGCTGGTAGAGGAGTGGATGAAGAGCAGGGCTGTGTTGGACAATGTACCAGACCTACATCCTGGTGATTCAACAGAGCTGTGTTGGACAATGTACCAGACCTACATCCTGGTGATTCAACAGAGCTGTGATGGACAATGTAACAGGTCTACATCCTGGTGATTCAACAGAGCTGTGATGGACAATGTACCAGGTCTACATGCTGGTGATTCAACAGAGCTGTGATGGACAATGTACCAGGTCTACATGCTGGTGATTCAACAGAGCTGTGATGGACAATGTACCAGGTCTACATCCTGGTGATTCAACAGAGCTGTGATGGACAATGTACCAGACCTACATCCTGGTGATTCAACAGGGCTGTGTTGGACAATGTACCAGGTCTACATCCTGGTGATTCAACAGGGCTGTGATGGACAATGTACCAGGTCTACATCCTGGTGATTCAACAGAGCTGTGATGGACAATGTACCAGACCTACATCCTGGTGATTCAACAGGGCTGTGTTGGACAATGTACCAGGTCTACATCCTGGTGATTCAACAGGGCTGTGATGGACAATGTAACAGGTCTACATCCTGGTGATTCAACAGGGCTGTGTTGGACAATGTACCAGGTCTACATCCTGGTGATTCAACAGAGCTGTGTTGGACAATGTACCAGGTCTACATCCTGGTGATTCAACAGGAAATAGGCTTCTTGGAAATGGAATGCATGTCCTGTATTCACACTCATAACATGGATTTAGTCAATAACCTATAGGAATACAGTAGAAACCATTGAGTTCATTTACAAGGAAATTAATTTTTAACTTAAAAAGGAAGATACACTTTTAGACAGAACATGTGCTATCTAGAACCTTTAAGGGGTCTTCAGCTGTCCCCATAGGAGAACCCTTTAATTAAGGGCTATTCAGCTGTCCCCATAGGAGAACCCTTTAATTAAGGGGTCATCAGCTGTCCCCATAGGATAACCCTTTAATTAAGGGGTCTTCAGCTGTCCCCATAGGAGAACCCTTTAATTAAGGGTTATTCAGCTGTCCCCATAGGAGAACCCTTTAATTAAGGGCTATTCAGCTGTCCCCATAGGAGAACCCTTTAATTAAGGGGTATTCAGCTGTCCCCATAGGAGAACCCTTTAATTAAGGGTTATTCAGCTGTCCCCATAGGAGAACCCTTTAATTAAGGGTTATTCAGCTGTCCCCATAGGAGAACCCTTTAAGGGGTCTTCAGCTGTCCCCATAGGAGAACCCTTTAAGGGGTCTTCAGCTGTCCCCATAGGAGAACCCTTTAAGGGGTCTTCAGCTGTCCACATAGGAGAACCCTTTAATTAAGGGTTATTCAGCTGTCCCCATAGGAGAACCCTTTAATTAAGGGTTATTCAGCTGTCCCCATAGGAGAACCCTTTAATTAAGGGGTATTCAGCTGTCCCCATAGGAGAACCCTTTAATTAAGGGGTCTTCAGCTGTTCCCATAGGAGAACCCTTTAAGGGGTCTTCAGCCGTCCCCATAGGAGAACCCTTTAATTAAGGGTTATTCAGCTGTCCCCATAGGATAACCCTTTAATTAAGGGGTATTCAGCTGTCCCCATAGGAGAACCCTTTAATTAAGGGTTATTCAGCTGTCCCCATAGGAGAACCCTTTAATTAAGGGGTCTTCAGCTGTTCCCATAGGAGAACCCTTTAAGGGGTCTTCGGCCGTCCCCATAGGAGAACCCTTTAAGGGGTCTTCAGCTGTCCACATAGGAGAACCCTTTAATTAAGGGTTATTCAGCTGTCCCCATAGGAGAACCCTTTAATTAAGGGGTCTTCAGTTGTCCCCAAAGGAGAACCCTTTAATTAAGGGGTCTTCAGTTGTCCCCATAGGAGAACCCTTTAAGGGGTCTTCAGCTGTCCCCATAGGAGAACCCTTTAAGGGGTCTTCAGCTGTCCCCATAGGAGAACCCTTTAAGGGGTCTTCAGTTGTCCACATAGGAGAACCCTTTAAGGGGTCTTCAGCTGTGCCCATAGGAGAACCCTTTAAGGGGTCTTCAGTTGTCCCCATAGGAGAACCCTTTAAGGGGTCTTCAGCTGTCCACATAGGAGAACCCTTTAATTAAGGGGTCTTCAGCTGTCCCCATAGGAGAACCCTTTAAGGGGTCTTCAGCTGTCCCCATAGGAGAACCCTTTAAGGGGTCTTCAGCTGTCCACATAGGAGAACCCTTTAAGGGGTCTTCAGCTGTCCCCATAGGAGAACCCTTTAAGGGGTCTTCAGCTGTCCCCATAGGAGAACCCTTTAAGGGGTCTTCAGCTGTCCACATAGGAGAACCCTTTAAGGGGTCTTCAGCTGTCCCCATAGGAGAACCCTTTAAGGGGTCTTCAGCTGTCCACATAGGAGAACCCTTTAAGGGGTCTTCAGCTGTCCCCATAGGAGAACCCTTTAATTAAGGGTTATTCAGCTGTCCCCATAGGTGAACCCTTTAAGGGGTCTTCAGCTGTCCCCATAGGAGAACCCTTTGATTAACCGTCTTTGGTTGCAGGTGGGTTCCATGTAGAACCCTTTCTACAGAGGGTTCCACCTGGAACCCAACAGGGTTCTGGTACGGGGACAGCCGAACAACCGTTTTGGAAGCCTTGCTTCTAACATGATGTATATTGGTAACTAAGGGGATCCAGGAAGTGGTATTGAACTGAAGACATGATAAAGACACCTGACACATCCCTCGTCTTTTCTCAGCAACCAAGTGATGACGCACAGAAGCTGTTAAAACGTCCAGGTGAATATCTGATGACAACACGCCTTTATCACTGAGGTGTCATGACTGTGTCATTGACTTTTCTCCCCTCCAATGAGTCACCTGTTGGTCAGGCATGGTCCCTTATCGTGAGGATAGAGCATTCAGATTAATGAACATTTCTTATCACTAAATACTGTTTATTAGTAATCAATAAAAAATACACTGAGTTTAGAATACATTTCTAAATGCTTTCCATTCGACGGAGAAAATCCAACAAACCAACCAGGCCTTTTTAACCACAACCAAAAGGAGTGGACATTCTGAGATGTGGCTAAACATGGTAAAACAGATAGTCAACAAAAGTATGTTTTGAGGTGTCTGTCTTATATCTGAGGTGTCTGTCTTATATCTGAGGTGTCTGTCTTATATCTGAGGTGTCTGTCTTATATCTGAGGTGTCTGTCTTATATCTGAGGTGTCTGTCTAATATCTGAGGTGTCTGTCTTATATCTGAGCGCTATAAGAAAGCTCAGGATTTATTTATAATTGTTTTACAGTGGAATGACCCTTTGACCTGTTCACTTCCATTAATTTACCCTTCAGACAGTCAGTACTGGGTTACCTTCAGACAGTCAGTACTGGGTTACCTTCAGACAGTCAGTACTGGGTTACCTTCAGACAGTCAGTACTGGGTTACCTTCAGACAGTCAGTACTGGGTTACCTTCAGACAGTCAGTACTGGGTTACCTTCAGACAGTCAGTACTGGGTTACCTTCAGACAGTCAGTACTGGGTTACCTTCAGACAGTCAGTACTGGGTTACCTTCAGGCAGTCAGTACTGGGTTACCTTCAGACAGTCAGTACTGGGTTACCTTCAGACAGTCAGTACTGGGTTACCTTCAGACAGTCAGTACTGGGTTACCTTCAGACAGTCAGTACCTGGTTACCTTCAGACAGTCAGTACTGGGTTACCTTCAGACAGTCAGTACTGGGTTAACTTCAGACAGTCAGTACTGGGTTACCTTCAGTCAGTACTGGGTTACCTTCAGACAGTCAGTACTGGGTTACCTTCAGACAGTCAGTACTGGGTTACCTTCAGACAGTCAGTACTGGGTTACTTTCAGACAGTCAGTACTGGGTTAGCTTCAGACAGTCAGTACTGGGTTACCTTCAGACAGTCAGTACTGGGTTACCTTCAGACAGTCAGTACTGGGTTACCTTCAGGCAGTCAGTACTGGGTTACCTTCAGTCAGTACTGGGTTACCTTCAGACAGTCAGTACTGGGTTACCTTCAGACAGTCAGTACTGGGTTACCTTCAGACAGTCAGTACTGGGTTACCTTCAGACAGTCAGTACTGGGTTACCTTCAGACAGTCAGTACTGGGTTACCTTCAGTCAGTCAGTACTGGGGTACCTTCAGACAGTCAGTACTGGGTTACCTTCAGACAGTCAGTACTGGGTTTCCTTCAGACAGTCAGTACTGGGTTACCTTCAGACAGTCAGTACTGGGTTACCTTCAGTCAGTACTGGGTTACCTTCAGACAGTCAGTACTGGGTTACCTTCAGACAGTCAGTACTGGGTTACCTTCAGACAGTCAGTACTGGGTTACCTTCAGGCAGTCAGTACTGGGTTACCTTCAGACAGTCAGTACTGGGTTACCTTCAGACAGTCAGTACTGGGTTACCTTCAGACAGTCAGTACTGGGGTACCTTCAGACAGTCAGTACTGGGTTACCTTCAGACACTACTGGGTTACCTTCAGACAGTCAGTACTGGGTTACCTTCAGACAGTCAGTACTGGGTTACCTTCAGTCAGTACTGGGTTACCTTCAGTCAGTACTGGGTTACCTTCAGACAGTCAGTACTGGGTTACCTTCAGACAGTCAGTACTGGGTTACCTTCAGACAGTACTGGGTTACCTTCAGTCAGTACTGGCTTACCTTCAGACAGTACTGGGTTACCTTCAGACAGTCAGTACTGGGTTACCTTCAGACAGTCAGTACTGGGTTACATTCAGACAGTCAGTACTGGGGTACCTTCAGACAGTCAGTACTGGGTTACCTTCAGACAGTCAGTACTGGGTTACCTTCAGACAGTCAGTACTGGGTTACCTTCAGACAGTCAGTACTGGGTTACCTTCAGACAGTCAGTACTGGGTTACCTTCAGACAGTCAGTACTGGGTTACCTTCAGACAGTCAGTACTGGGTTACCTTCAGACAGTCAGTACTGGGTTACCTTCAGACAGTCGGTACTGGGTTACCTTCAGACAGTCAGTACTGGGTTACCTTCAGTCAGTCAGTACTGGGTTACCTTCAGTCAGTACTGGGTTACCTTCAGTCAGTACTGGGTTACCTTCAGACAGTCAGTACTGGGTTACCTTCAGACAGTCAGTACTGGGTTACCTTCAGACAGTCAGTACTGGGTTACCTTCAGACACTACTGGGTTACCTTCAGACAGTCAGTACTGGGTTACCTTCAGACAGTCAGTACTGGGTTACCTTCAGGCAGTCAGTACTGGGTTACCTCCAGACAGTCGGTACTGGGTTACCTTCAGACAGTCAGTACTGGGTTACCTTCAGACAGTCAGTACTGGGTTACCTTCAGACAGTCAGTACTGGGTTACCTTCAGACAGTCAGTACTGGGTTACCTTCAGACAGTCAGTACTGGGTTACCTTCAGTCAGTCAGTACTGGGTTACATTCAGACAGTCAGTACTGGGGTACCTTCAGACAGTCAGTACTGGGTTACCTTCAGACAGTCAGTACTGGGTTACCTTCAGACAGTCAGTACTGGGTTACCTTCAGGCAGTCAGTACTGGGTTACCTTCAGACAGTCAGTACTGGGTTACATTCAGGCAGTTAGTACTGGGTTACCTTCAGACAGTCAGTACTGGGTTACCTTCAGACAGTCAGTACTGGGTTACCTTCAGACAGTCAGTACTGGGTTACCTTCAGACAGTCAGTACTGGGGTACCTTCAGACAGTCAGTACTGGGTTACCTTCAGACAGTCAGTACTGGGTTACCTTCAGACAGTCAGTACTGGGTTACCTTCAGTCAGTCAGTACTGGGTTACCTTCAGGCAGTCAGTACTGGGTTACCTTCAGGCAGTCAGTACTGGGTTACCTTCAGACAGTCAGTACTGGGTTACATTCAGGCAGTCAGTACTGGGTTACCTTCAGACAGTCAGTACTGGGGTACCTTCAGACAGTCAGTACTGGGTTACCTTCAGTCAGTCAGTACTGGGTTACCTTCAGGCAGTCAGTACTGGGTTACCTTCAGGCAGTCAGTACTGGGTTACCTTCAGACAGTCAGTACTGGGGTACCTTCAGACAGTCAGTACTGGGTTACCTTCAGTCAGTCAGTACTGGGGTACCTTCAGACAGTCAGTACTGGGTTACCTTCAGTCAGTCAGTACTGGGTTACCTTCAGACAGTCAGTACTGGGGTACCTTCAGACAGTCAGTACTGGGTTACCTTCAGACAGTCAGTACTGGGGTACCTTCAGACAGTCAGTACTGGGTTACCTTCAGTCAGTCAGTACTGGGGTACCTTCAGACAGTCAGTACTGGGTTACCTTCAGTCAGTCAGTACTGGGGTACCTTCAGACAGTCAGTACTGGGTTACCTTCAGTCAGTCAGTACTGGGTTACCTTCAGTCAGTCAGTACTGGGGTACCTTCAGACAGTCAGTACTGGGTTACCTTCAGTCAGTCAGTACTGGGGTACCTTCAGACAGTCAGTACTGGGTTACCTTCAGTCAGTCAGTACTGGGTTACCTTCAGACAGTCAGTACTGGGGTACCTTCAGACAGTCAGTACTGGGGTACCTTCAGACAGTCAGTACTGGGTTACCTTCAGTCAGTCAGTACTGGGTTACCTTCAGACAGTCAGTACTGGGTTACCTTCAGACAGTCAGTACTGGCTTACCTTCAGACAGTCAGTACTGGGTTACCTTCAGACAGTCAGTACTGGGTTACCTTCAGACAGTCAATACTGGGTTACCTTCAGACAGTCAGTACTGGGGTACCTTCAGACAGTCAGTACTGGGTTACCTTCAGACAGTCAGTACTGGGTTACCTTCAGACAGTCAGTACTGGGTTACCTTCAGACAGTCAGTACTGGGTTACCTTCAGACAGTCAGTACTGGGTTACCTTCAGACAGTCGGTACTGGGTTACCTTCAGACAGTCGGTACTGGGTTACCTTCAGACAGTCAGTACTGGGTTACCTTCAGTCAGTCAGTACTGGGTTACCTTCAGACAGTCAGTACTGGGTTACCTTCAGACAGTCAGTACTGGGTTACCTTCAGTCAGTACTGGGTTACCTTCAGACAGTCAGTACTGGGTTACATTCAGACAGTCAGTACTGGGTTACCTTCAGACAGTCAGTACTGGGTTACCTTCAGTCAGTACTGGGGTACCTTCAGACAGTCAGTACTGGGTTACCTTCAGACAGTACTGGGTTACCTTCAGACAGTCAGTACTGGGTTACCTTCAGACAGTACTGGGTTACCTTCAGACAGTCAGTACTGGGTTACCTTCAGACAGTCAGTACTGGGTTACCTTCAGACAGTCAGTACTGGGTTACCTTCAGACAGTCAGTACTGGGTTACCTTCAGACAGTCAGTACTGGGTTACCTTCAGACAGTCGGTACTGGGTTACCTTCAGACAGTCAGTACTGGGTTACATTCAGGCAGTCAGTACTGGGTTACCTTCAGACAGTCAGTACTGGGTTACCTTCAGACAGTCAGTACTGGGTTACCTTCAGACAGTCAGTACTGGGTTACCTTCAGACAGTCAGTACTGGGTTACCTTCAGACAGTCAGTACTGGGTTACCTTCAGACAGTCAGTACTGGGTTACCTTCAGACAGTCAGTACTGGGTTACCTTCAGACAGTCAGTACTGGGTTACCTTCAGTCAGTCAGTACTGGGTTACCTTCAGTCAGTCAGTACTGGGTTACCTTCAGACAGTCAGTACTGGGTTACCTTCAGACAGTCAGTACTGGGTTACCTTCAGACAGTCAGTACTGGGTTACCTTCAGTCAGTACTGGGGTACCTTCAGACAGTCAGTACTGGGTTACCTTCAGACAGTCAGTACTGGGTTACCTTCAGACAGTCAGTACTGGGTTACCTTCAGACAGTCAGTACTGGGTTACCTTCAGACAGTCGGTACTGGGTTACCTTCAGACAGTCAGTACTGGGTTACCTTCAGACAGTCAGTACTGGGTTACCTTCAGACAGTCAGTACTGGGTTACCTTCAGACAGTCAGTACTGGGTTACCTTCAGACAGTCAGTACTGGGTTACCTTCAGACAGTCAGTACTGGGTTACCTTCAGACAGTCAGTACTGGGTTACCTTCAGACAGTCGGTACTGGGTTACCTTCAGGCAGTCGGTACTGGGTTACCTACAGACAGTCAGTACTGGGTTACCTTCAGACAGTCAGTACTGGGGTACCTTCAGACAGTCAGTACTGGGTTACCTTCAGACAGTCAGTACTGGGTTACCTTCAGACAGTCAGTACTGGGGTACCTTCAGACAGTCAGTACTGGGTTACCTTCAGACAGTCAGTACTGGGGTACCTTCAGACAGTCAGTACTGGGTTACCTTCAGACAGTCAGTACTGGGTTACCTTCAGACAGTCAGTACTGGGTTACCTTCAGACAGTCAGTACTGGGTTACCTTCAGTCAGTACTGGGTTACATTCAGACAGTCAGTACTGGGTTACCTTCAGACAGTCGGTACTGGGTTACCTTCAGACAGTCAGTACTGGGTTACCTTCAGACAGTCGGTACTGGGTTACCTTCAGACAGTCGGTACTGGGTTACCTTCAGACAGTCAGTACTGCGTTACCTTCAGACAGTCAGTACTGGGGTACCTTCAGACAGTCAGTACTGGGTTACCTTCAGACAGTCAGTACTGGGTTACCTTCAGACAGTCAGTACTGGGTTACCTTCAGACAGTCAGTACTGGGTTACCTTCAGACAGTCGGTACTGGGTTACCTTCAGTCAGAACTGGGTTACCTTCAGACAGTCAGTACTGGGTTACCTTCAGACAGTCAGTACTGGGTTACCTTCAGACAGTCAGTACTGGGTTACCTTCAGGCAGTCAGTACTGGGTTACCTTCAGACAGTCAGTACTGGGTTACCTTCAGACAGTCAGTACTGGGGTACCTTCAGACAGTCAGTACTGGGTTACCTTCAGACAGTCAGTACTGGGTTACCTTCAGACAGTCAGTACTGGGTTACCTTCAGACAGTCAGTACTGGGTTACCTTCAGACAGTCAGTACTGGGTTACCTTCAGACAGTCGGTACTGGGTTACCTTCAGACAGTCGGTACTGGGTTACCTTCAGACAGTCAGTACTGGGTTACCTTCAGTCAGTCAGTACTGGGTTACCTTCAGACAGTCAGTACTGGGTTACCTTCAGACAGTCAGTACTGGGTTACCTTCAGTCAGTACTGGGTTACCTTCAGACAGTCAGTACTGGGTTACATTCAGACAGTCAGTACTGGGTTACCTTCAGACAGTCAGTACTGGGTTACCTTCAGTCAGTACTGGGGTACCTTCAGACAGTCAGTACTGGGTTACCTTCAGACAGTACTGGGTTACCTTCAGACAGTCAGTACTGGGTTACCTTCAGACAGTACTGGGTTACCTTCAGACAGTCAGTACTGGGTTACCTTCAGACAGTCAGTACTGGGTTACCTTCAGACAGTCAGTACTGGGTTACCTTCAGACAGTCAGTACTGGGTTACCTTCAGACAGTCGGTACTGGGTTACCTTCAGACAGTCAGTACTGTGTTACATTCAGGCAGTCAGTACTGGGTTACCTTCAGACAGTCAGTACTGGGTTACCTTCAGACAGTCAGTACTGGGTTACCTTCAGACAGTCAGTACTGGGTTACCTTCAGACAGTCAGTACTGGGTTACCTTCAGACAGTCAGTACTGGGTTACCTTCAGACAGTCAGTACTGGGTTACCTTCAGACAGTCAGTACTGGGTTACCTTCAGACAGTCAGTACTGGGTTACCTTCAGTCAGTCAGTACTGGGTTACCTTCAGTCAGTCAGTACTGGGTTACCTTCAGACAGTCAGTACTGGGTTACCTTCAGACAGTCAGTACTGGCTTACCTTCAGACAGTCAGTACTGGGTTACCTTCAGACAGTCAGTACTGGGTTACCTTCAGACAGTCAGTACTGGGTTACCTTCAGTCAGTACTGGGTTACATTCAGACAGTCAGTACTGGGTTACCTTCAGACAGTCGGTACTGGGTTACCTTCAGACAGTCAGTACTGGGTTACCTTCAGACAGTCGGTACTGGGTTACCTTCAGACAGTCGGTACTGGGTTACCTTCAGACAGTCAGTACTGCGTTACCTTCAGACAGTCAGTACTGGGGTACCTTCAGACAGTCAGTACTGGGTTACCTTCAGACAGTCAGTACTGGGTTACCTTCAGACAGTCAGTACTGGGTTACCTTCAGACAGTCAGTACTGGGTTACCTTCAGACAGTCGGTACTGGGTTACCTTCAGTCAGAACTGGGTTACCTTCAGACAGTCAGTACTGGGTTACCTTCAGACAGTCAGTACTGGGTTACCTTCAGACAGTCAGTACTGGGTTACCTTCAGGCAGTCAGTACTGGGTTACCTTCAGACAGTCAGTACTGGGTTACCTTCAGACAGTCAGTACTGGGGTACCTTCAGACAGTCAGTACTGGGTTACCTTCAGACAGTCAGTACTGGGTTACCTTCAGACAGTCAGTACTGGGTTACCTTCAGACAGTCAGTACTGGGTTACCTTCAGACAGTCAGTACTGGGTTACCTTCAGACAGTCGGTACTGGGTTACCTTCAGACAGTCGGTACTGGGTTACCTTCAGACAGTCAGTACTGGGTTACCTTCAGTCAGTCAGTACTGGGTTACCTTCAGACAGTCAGTACTGGGTTACCTTCAGACAGTCAGTACTGGGTTACCTTCAGTCAGTACTGGGTTACCTTCAGACAGTCAGTACTGGGTTACATTCAGACAGTCAGTACTGGGTTACCTTCAGACAGTCAGTACTGGGTTACCTTCAGTCAGTACTGGGGTACCTTCAGACAGTCAGTACTGGGTTACCTTCAGACAGTACTGGGTTACCTTCAGACAGTCAGTACTGGGTTACCTTCAGACAGTACTGGGTTACCTTCAGACAGTCAGTACTGGGTTACCTTCAGACAGTCAGTACTGGGTTACCTTCAGACAGTCAGTACTGGGTTACCTTCAGACAGTCAGTACTGGGTTACCTTCAGACAGTCGGTACTGGGTTACCTTCAGACAGTCAGTACTGTGTTACATTCAGGCAGTCAGTACTGGGTTACCTTCAGACAGTCAGTACTGGGTTACCTTCAGACAGTCAGTACTGGGTTACCTTCAGACAGTCAGTACTGGGTTACCTTCAGACAGTCAGTACTGGGTTACCTTCAGACAGTCAGTACTGGGTTACCTTCAGACAGTCAGTACTGGGTTACCTTCAGACAGTCAGTACTGGGTTACCTTCAGACAGTCAGTACTGGGTTACCTTCAGTCAGTCAGTACTGGGTTACCTTCAGTCAGTCAGTACTGGGTTACCTTCAGACAGTCAGTACTGGGTTACCTTCAGACAGTCAGTACTGGGTTACCTTCAGACAGTCAGTACTGGGTTACCTTCAGTCAGTACTGGGGTACCTTCAGACAGTCAGTACTGGGTTACCTTCAGACAGTCAGTACTGGGTTACCTTCAGACAGTCAGTACTGGGTTACCTTCAGACAGTCGGTACTGGGTTACCTTCAGACAGTCAGTACTGGGTTACCTTCAGACAGTCAGTACTGGGTTACCTTCAGACAGTCAGTACTGGGTTACCTTCAGACAGTCAGTACTGGGTTACCTTCAGACAGTCAGTACTGGGTTACCTTCAGACAGTCAGTACTGGGTTACCTTCAGACAGTCAGTACTGGGGTACCTTCAGACAGTCAGTACTGGGTTACATTCAGACAGTCAGTACTGGGTTACCTTCAGACAGTCAGTACTGGGTTACCTTCAGACAGGCAGTACTGGGTTACCTTCAGACAGTCAGTACTGGGTTACCTTCAGACAGGCAGTACTGGGTTACCTTCAGACAGTCAGTACTGGGTTACATTCAGACAGTCAGTACTGGGTTACCTTCAGACAGTCAGTACTGGGTTACCTTCAGACAGTCAGTACTGGGTTACCTTCAGACAGTCAGTACTGGGTTACCTTCAGACAGTCAGTACTGGGTTACCTTCAGACAGTCAGTACTGGGTTACCTTCAGACAGTCAGTACTGGGTTACCTTCAGACAGTCAGTACTGGGTTACCTTCAGACAGTCAGTACTGGGTTACCTTCAGACAGTCAGTACTGGGTTACCTTCAGACAGTCGGTACTGGGGTACCTTCAGACAGTCAGTACTGGGTTACCTTCAGACAGTCAGTACTGGGTTACCTTCAGACAGTCAGTACTGGGTTACCTTCAGACAGTCAGTACTGGGTTACCTTCAGGCAGTCAGTACTGGGTTACCTTCAGACAGTCAGTACTGGGTTACCTTCAGACAGTCAGTACTGGGTTACCTTCAGACAGTCAGTACTGGGTTACCTTCAGACAGTCAGTACTGGGTTACCTTCAGACAGTCAGTACTGGGTTACCTTCAGACAGTCAGTACTGGGTTACCTTCAGTCAGTCAGTACTGGGTTACCTTCAGACAGTCAGTACTGGGTTACCTTCAGACAGTCAGTACTGGGTTACCTTCAGACAGTCAGTACTGGGGTACCTTCAGACAGTCAGTACTGGGTTACCTTCAGTCAGTACTGGGTTACCTTCAGTCAGTACTGGGTTACCTTCAGACAGTCAGTACTGGGTTACCTTCAGTCAGTACTGGGTTACCTTCAGACAGTCAGTACTGGGTTACCTTCAGACAGTCAGTACTGGGTTACCTTCAGGCAGTCAGTACTGGGTTACCTTCAGACAGTCAGTACTGGGTTACCTTCAGACAGTCAGTACTGGGTTACCTTCAGTCAGTACTGGGTTACCTTCAGACAGTCAGTACTGGGTTACCTTCAGTCAGTACTGGGTTACCTTCAGACAGTCAGTACTGGGTTACCTTCAGACAGTCAGTACTGGGTTACCTTCAGGCAGTCAGTACTGGGTTACCTTCAGACAGTCAGTACTGGGTTACCTTCAGACAGTCAGTACTGGGGTACCTTCAGGCAGTCAGTACTGGGTTACCTTCAGGCAGTCAGTACTGGGTTACCTTCAGGCAGTCAGTACTGGGTTACCTTCAGACAGTCAGTACTGGGTTACCTTCAGTCAGTCAGTACTGGGTTACCTTCAGTCAGTACTGGGTTACCTTCAGACAGTCAGTACTGGGTTACCTTCAGTCAGTCAGTACTGGGTTACCTTCAGTCAGTCAGTACTGGGTTACCTTCAGTCAGTACTGGGTTACCTTCAGACAGTCAGTACTGGGTTACCTTCAGACAGTCAGTACTGGGTTACCTTCAGTCAGTCAGTACTGGGTTACCTTCAGTCAGTACTGGGTTACCTTCAGACAGTCAGTACTGGGTTACCTTCAGACAGTCAGTACTGGGTTACCTTCAGACAGTCAGTACTGGGTTACCTTCAGACAGTCAGTACTGGGTTACCTTCAGACAGTCAGTACTGGGTTACCTTCAGACAGTCAGTACTGGGTTACCTTCAGTCAGTACTGGGTTACCTTCAGACAGTCAGTACTGGGTTACCTTCAGACAGTCAGTACTGGGTTACCTTCAGACAGTCAGTACTGGGTTACCTTCAGACAGTCAGTACTGGGTTACCTTCAGACAGTCAGTACTGGGTTACCTTCAGACAGTCAGTACTGGGTTACCTTCAGACAGTCAGTACTGGGTTACCTTCAGTCAGTACTGGGTTACCTTCAGTCAGTACTGGGTTACCTTCAGACAGTCAGTACTGGGTTACCTTCAGTCAGTACTGGGTTACCTTCAGTCAGTACTGGGTTACCTTCAGACAGTCAGTACTGGGTTACCTTCAGACAGTCAGTACTGGGTTACCTTCAGACAGTACTGGGTTACCTTCAGTCAGTACTGGGGTACCTTCAGACAGTCAGTACTGGGTTACCTTCAGACAGTCAGTACTGGGTTACCTTCAGACAGTCAGTACTGGGTTACCTTCAGACAGTACTGGGTTACCTTCAGTCAGTACTGGGGTACCTTCAGGCAGTCAGTACTGGGTTACCTTCAGACAGTCAGTACTGGGTTACCTTCAGACAGTCAGTACTGGGTTACCTTCAGACAGTCAGTACTGCGTTACCTTCAGACAGTCAGTACTGGGTTACCTTCAGTCAGTACTGGGTTACCTTCAGACAGTCAGTACTGGGTTACCTTCAGTCAGTACTGGGTTACCTTCAGACAGTACTGGGTTACCTTCAGTCAGTACTGGGTTACCTTCAGTCAGTACTGGGGTACCTTCAGACAGTACTGGGGTACCTTCAGACAGTACTGGGGTACCTTCAGACAGTACTGGGGTACCTTCAGACAGTCAGTACTGGGTTACCTTCAGACAGTCAGTACTGGGTTACCTTCAGTCAGTACTGGGTTACCTTCAGTCAGTACTGGGTTACCTTCAGTCAGTACTGGGTTACCTTCAGTCAGTACTGGGTTACCTTCAGTCAGTACTGGGTTACCTTCAGACAGTACTGGGTTACCTTCAGTCAGTACTGGGGTACCTTCAGGCAGTCAGTACTGGGTTACCTTCAGTCAGTCAGTACTGGGTTACCTTCAGTCAGTACTGGGTTACCTTCAGTCAGTACTGGGTTACCTTCAGACAGTCAGTACTGGGTTACCTTCAGTCAGTACTGGGTTACCTTCAGACAGTCAGTACTGGGTTACCTTCAGACAGTCAGTACTGGGTTACCTTCAGTCAGTACTGGGTTACCTTCAGACAGTCAGTACTGGGTTACCTTCAGACAGTCAGTACTGGGTTACCTTCAGTCAGTCAGTACTGGGTTACCTTCAGTCAGTACTGGGTTACCTTCAGACAGTCAGTACTGGGGTACCTTCAGACAGTCAGTACTGGGGTACCTTCAGTCAGTACTGGGTTACCTTCAGACAGTCAGTACTGGGTTACCTTCAGTCAGTACTGGGGTACCTTCAGTCAGTACTGGGGTACCTTCAGACAGTCAGTACTGGGGTACCTTCAGTCAGTACTGGGGTACCTTCAGTCAGTACTGGGGTACCTTCAGTCAGTACTGGGTTACCTTCAGACAGTCAGTACTGGGTTACCTTCAGACAGTCAGTACTGGGTTACCTTCAGTCAGTACTGGGTTACCTTCAGACAGTCAGTACTGGGTTACCTTCAGACAGTCAGTACTGGGTTACCTTCAGTCAGTCAGTACTGGGTTACCTTCAGACAGTACTGGGTTACCTTCAGTCAGTACTGGGTTACCTTCAGACAGTCAGTACTGGGTTACCTTCAGTCAGTACTGGGTTACCTTCAGTCAGTACTGGGTTACCTTCAGTCAGTACTGGGTTACCTTCAGGCAGTCAGTACTGGGTTACCTTCAGACAGTCAGTACTGGGTTACCTTCAGTCAGTACTGGGTTACCTTCAGTCAGTACTGGGTTACCTTCAGTCAGTACTGGGGTACCTTCAGACAGTCAGTACTGGGTTACCTTCAGTCAGTACTGGGGTACCTTCAGTCAGTACTGGGTTACCTTCAGTCAGTGTTGTGGGCGTGGTAGATCAAAACAAAACTGTTTAGACTCTGCAGACATTTTCCTGAGAAGACAGATTTTCGGGATGTCACACCATATTCTGACAAACACACCTGCTACGAAAAGTCAATTCTGACATAAACTACATCCCATCTACAAAACCCTGAAAAGTCAATTCTGACATAAACTACATCCCATCTACAAAACCCTGAAAAGTCAGTTCTGACATAAACTACATCCCATCTACAAAACCCTGAAAAGTCAATTCTGACATAAACTACATCCCATCTACAAAACCCTGAAAAGTCAGTTCTGACATAAACTACATCCCATCTACAAAACCCTGAAAAGTCAATTCTGACATAAACTACATCCCATCTACAAAACCCTGTGGAAAACACCTTCCACCACAGACACGGATGTGGCATACTGAGACGCAGCCCAGATATCGCTAGCTTAATTAAGAGTCTCTGCCAAGGGTTCTACTAAACTAACATATGGAATTGTTTGAAGATGGTCATACCAAGAATCATTTCGCTTTTTGATTTAGTCACAAAAACAATGTATCAAAAGGAAGTTTGTTTTAAAGTGTCTGTCCGATATCTGAGGGGTATAAGAACGATCAGGATTTTATTTTCATATTTGTACCCATATTTAACAAAACAATAAACGGCACTAAACTACTTCCACATAATTCCATTCATGTTTTTAACCGGTACGAGGCTTCCTTCAAATCAAATCAAATTGTATATGTCACATGAGCCGAATACCGTGAAATGTTTACGTTCCCGTCCAGAGAGGTTTGTGGGCGTCCTAGATCAAAACATGTCGTTCGTAGGCCTAACCGTTTCCGACGCTAATTTTTTGCTCAATTATTTTTATTTTTTTTCAACTCATAATGACATTAAAACAACATCACAAAATATACAGGTAATTATATACAAAAACAAATCAATGTCCCAGAAAGATGCTACAACAAATGTTTACTGACGTTGGTCCTCTTCCCGGGCCGTCAGTCACCCAGTGGGACAACATCCAGATTGACCTGTAAACAGTCATCTGATGATCTCATATCTGTGGATTCAGTGGGAACTCCATGTCATCCTCTATGTCCAGCTCTTGGTCTGTATCATCTGACATGTCTGACTCTATTTGTCCTTGTGATAGAGGCGATGTGGAACACTGCAACCGACTGTGAGTGTGCGTCATCTCTGTAGCCCTACATCTCTGGTCCCGGCCCGGGCTGAGGCTCACACCGGACTCCGGTCCCTCCTCGCAGTTTCTCCCGGTGCTCTCGTCCTCCAGATCTGTCTTACTGCCGGTAGGGTTCTCCTGGGGGAAATAACAACAACGGTGACCAATCAGCCACAACGAACATTTCACATTGGGTACGCCATTGGCATTGTGCATGAATTTTACGCACAGGCTACTCAAGCACGAAATCTATAATACATTTCATTTTTTAGCTTGAAATTAGATATAAATAGTCTTTACTCTATTCATAAATGGCAACTTTAATCGAAAAGTACATGAATAAACCCAGTCCTAATTTATTCATACCTGCTTCAGTCGCCTCCACTTGGCTCTTCGATTTTGGAACCACGTCTTCACCTGGAAAACAATGTCAACGAGAAATGTTTTAAAATGTCAGGCTACTAGATTCTGTGTCAGATCATTTACCTTCGACTAAAGGCCTATGTGGAAATCAGTTGAACGAAACATGTAATTGATGATACGGATGAAACGGATAAAAGCCAACTGATTTACCGAAGGTAACCTGACATGAATA
Organism: Salvelinus namaycush; assembly: GCF_016432855.1. Taxonomy (NCBI): domain Eukaryota; kingdom Metazoa; phylum Chordata; class Actinopteri; order Salmoniformes; family Salmonidae; genus Salvelinus; species Salvelinus namaycush. Next base: position 34,369,457 of record NC_052328.1, read on the forward strand.
GAGACTGGACGTGGACCCTAATAAAACATACTGCTGACCTGTCGTTCACTCAGTTGCAACATTTTCGCCAGTCGTTTTCGTTCTGGCGGTGAAAGGTACTTCTGTGTCTCAAACTTCTTCTCCAACTCTATCGTCTGGTCGTTGGAGAATCGGACTTGTCCACCTTTTCTCTTGTGCAGTGGACGCTGAATGAACGGGCTCCATAGAAGTTGTTTACCTTTGAAGACAAAAAAATAACAAAAAATAATGATTTCATATTTTAAAAACATGTTTATACAAACGGGGCAGAATTATGTGGTTAATGTTACACCTTTAAAGTAGCCCCCCCGGGAAAAAATGTGAAAATAAATCAAAATTGTTTTCGTTAACTTGATTCGTTTCTCCTCCAGCAGAGGCCTAAATGTTTCTATGCAAATATTTACAGCTATTGTAATCTTTCTTGTCCGTTTTTGCAGGCATCCGTTTCACCTCCGTTTTTAAGGAAGGCCGTGAGATGAAACTTGAAGCTGAGTGGAGAGAGTAAAACTATGGCAAAATATCCGTCCGGTGTTTCCTGTTGCCTTACCAGTTTCTCTCATTACTAACGACCTTTCCGTCAACATACTGCAAGTGATGCTATTTAAAATTGAAATATGTTTTAATCAGCTTATCTCATTTAACTATAACCATAACCTCATAAGAATACAATAATAATCACCATAACAATTAAATCTTAAAAAAAAAATATATATATATACATATACACACATACATACATATCTTCCAAAAGGCAAGAAATAAATAATCGCTTTTTAAAAGGTTATATGATTCATTATACCCCCAAAAATATTTTGGTTTTGTGGCACAATGATCAAACCCAGATTTTTCTTATAGGCATGAATTGAATTATTTAATAAATGAAATAAATTGGATAAAATAGTGAAATTCTAATAAATTCAAAGTCACCCTAAAGATTTTAAATTGCGTCAGTCAGTGCATAGGCCTATTTCATGATTGCAGTTTGATTATTTTAGCAACCATAAAGTCACAATTCACCACAAAGGAAATGAACAATATCAGACAAACGGATCCCGGCTATCAGAAGTCGAGTGTTTCCTGAATGTGTCTGTATTGAGGATGTCGATAAAATAATCAGCATCATGCACGACTCCCGGGGAAGAGGCAGCTCGAGGCCGCCAGGAAAACATTCAACAGCTTCTGAAAGCAGATTTACTCCTATCGAGAGCTCAAGACTTCCTGTATGAACGGAAAGGGTCAGGCTTGCTGAGCAGAGAGGCAGTTCACCCCAGGGCGACACTTTCATGCTGAAATAACAAGTGATATAGAGGATGTTTTAGTCGCAGGATGCATCAGATGTTTGAAACAATAACGGATTTTGCAACACAAAAAAAACTCAAGGTTGTTGATTTATTAAGTGGCCCAAACACTTTAACAATTAGCAAATTAAACAGATTACTTAATGTATTTAGGCAAATGATGTATAGGCAAATGATGCCTGAAGTAAATCAACTATGTTCAAGCATGATACAATGCTTATACATTTTTACCTCTAAAACATACTACCACTTTAGGATGGAAACCTGCAGCACGCAGGGAATGAGAATCTAGTTTCAAAATCAAGTACACGCACAAACGTTTAATCTCCTTTCGCCTACACATTGTACACAGGTTATTACAGATGCATAGTAGTTGTCAACATTAAAGTATCTTAACGAATTTCAGCAGAAAAATCATTCAAACAAGTAAGAGATTGATATGAGTTTCAACTCACCAAGCGGATCGTGCCTGATCAGAGCATGAGTATAGTCCCCCATAGTGCGGTGGAATGGATACAGTGAATTAGCGAAAGCCCCCGAGGCATACGTGGCTGTCAGCGCGGCGTGGTGAGAGAACGCAGGGTGGATCGGTGTCGGTTCATAGATGGGGGTCCGGTACGGAGAGACCAAACTGGTGAAGGATGAATTCGGTGACGGTAGATTTGGCGTGGAGACCACCGCTGAAGACTGGGCCAGGGTCTCATTTCTCCCCAGGATGTCTTCTATGTAGAAAGGAGTCGGGTGGACGGGCTGGATAGGGGTCGGCGCGTAAAGAGGAACACCCATGGCTGAAGGCGCACTGTGTTGGTACTGCATGATCACCTTGCGTAATGAATAATATCTCTATCCAACTATATTATCTTCTGCTGTCAAAGGAAGAATTGTAGGAAACCTATAGGCGCCTGCCTCTCTCTCTCTCCATGAGTAGCTGAGGTTTGTTCGCTGGTGAGTGTGACCCCAGTTAAAGCTACTTCATATCTCAGCATTAGAGGGAGGAGATAACGGAGCAGGCCACTTCCTGCAGGTACACACACACTGCGATTGGTCCCCTCGGCAAATACACTTTATCATTCAATAATATCCAATCATTAGGCTATCCTTTATCTTACCTTTAAGCGCCTATGTTCATTAATAAAATAGGCCTTTACATGTTATCTGTGTGTTTGTTAAAGATGGTATGAACATCTCCTGACGTGTGGCACATGTAATAAGACATTTCCTTATAAGTGATTCAATAGGCACGTGGTTTTCCAGATTAAATAGACTATTCATGTGGTTTTCCATGTGCGTAAAACGTAGAAAAAAATCTCTAATCTGTACAAAGTGAATTATAATGGATCAATCGGATAGGATATTTGGAGCACATTATCACAGACTATTACTACATATTTAAACGGCAACAACAGATTGTAAAATACAATTGTGTCTGTGACAGGTGATTAACTCATGATTTGGATGATTAAAATGATACTGAGGGTGATTCCTGTATCAGTGAGCCAATAGAGAGACACTATAATAGTGTTGTGTGTTGTGGCCTATTATGAATGTTAGTGGTTTTAAATAGCTAACCGAGTAGGCCTCTATCGGATTATTCCCGCATCGTTTCCTCTTCTCTGTTAAACAGTAATGAATACATTCCGTTATAAACTTCTCTAATGTTTCAGTTTGATCAATAATAAGTCATCTGTGCTCTCTCCAGTTTAAAACAGAGCCTATGACTACGAGCAGGCCCTAGCCTATATTTTGAACATTTTGTGTAATATTTCGCAGCTATTTGGGTGTGTATTCTATATTCACTGAAGCTGCAATTTTTGTAACTCGGCTCTTTTCAGCTCTTTTAACAGTTATTTTTTGTCTTGATGCAAAATTGTGCCGCAAAGCTGAAATCCCATTGACAATAGTTCCACTGATTAGCCGATGCGATTCTTCTACAAGCGAGTCACTCCAATAGTGGAAACTTTCTAACGTTGTAATTTAGATAAAAGAGACCCAAAGAATAAACACTGACATGAGAGAAGCTGAGACATATCGCCTCACATGAAAGTCAAATCACTAGATGGCTAATATTTGGACGTTTGACAATCATTGCAGTGAATTGATCGGAGTGGCGTCGGACTCCTGTTCCGACAACAGCTGATAATTTACAGAGAGCAGGGTGGGTGGTTATCGCTGTCTAATGTGGTCGAGCGGCAGGGACGTTGTTGGCGCCACATGTCCGATTTTAGAGACGTTTTGAATTGAATGGAGTCAATTAATAGAAAAGGTTTTAATAAAATAAATTATCATCAAACACCCAACTGTCTCTATTTTAAATATGTGGTATTTTATTAAAGCTAATCTCATGAATATCCATAGGCCGTCTAGGCTACTTTATCCAGTCAATTGTGAGAGAACGTTAAATGGTGTAGTCACAGGCTTTAGGACTATAATCTGTAATGGCACAGTTGGATATTCGTTTTCAACAAATGATACAAAGTGAGTCTTCAACGGTGTTATCACCTGATAGGTTTATGGTGTTAAAATGAAGGACTCGTTATGATGATTAGTCTGCCTACATGTAATTATAGTTTATCCGCCCCCAGATTACCAAGTAACATCATAGATTTTGGACAACAATTAAAATGCTTATGGTTTGCGACCTGCTTTATGCTGCCTGGTGGTTAGAGCGTTGGACTAGTAACCGAAAGGTTGCTAGATTGAATCCCCGAGTTGACAAGGTAAAAATCTGTCATTTTGCCCCTTGAACAAGGCAGTTAACCCACTGTTCCCCTGTAGGCCGTTATTGTAAATAAGAATTTGTTCTTAACTGACTAGCCTAGTTAAATAAAGGTTAAACAAAGGTTAGATAAAAAACACATAGGGTGGCCCTATCATGGTTTCACTTGTCCCCATTGAGTGCTGCCCGCCTGTGTGATTTATGGACCACCTAAACAGAAGGAGCAACATTGCTGCCATCTACAGGAAGATAGATATATAGGAGCAGACTAGTTTTTTATTTCTGAAGGGTAAAAACGGTGCATCTCCTATTGAATGACAACAACAAACATGTCATGTTCCCACTCCTACTAGGAGTAGTACTGTTGACCAATCACCGACGAAAGGGGCGTAGACTTCGGATCCCGAATTTTCACAAAATGTCACGTGAACAAACAGCCGAGAAAAGCCCGCCTAAATTCAAAACAAACAAACAACAGTTATTTTCTGGGTCAAAAATGGGCTGATATGGTGGCCGTGACAGGGATTTCAGAAAAGCCCCCCATCTTGGTGGTGTAGAGAAATGTATGCCGTTTTAAAAGCTAATTTCCTGCAATTCTACAAAAAAAAAAATGCCATGCAAATGAGAGAAAAGGTTGAAGTTTTAAAACTGATCTCTCCTTTAAACTTCTCTCTCATTCAAGGAGTCAATTTGGCGCTAGCACAAAAATCCAACCTGAGCACCAATTACGTGAACAAGAAGCTCAACATATTAAATATTTTCCAGTATTTGAGAATTTGTACATTTAATTTGTATAGCGCTTTATATTACAGTTATCTAAAGCTTAACTTGTCATCTGCAATATCGTAAAGCGTTGAAATCAGGACATTACGTACTTTCGAGGAAAACAGGGAGGTTTCTATTAAAGTCATACCCAGACTTTTAGAAGGGATTGCTTGACGATTAGCTTAGCAACCGCTGATAACGGGAACGTGATTGGTCGATATTCTGCTGGGCGGAGCGTTATATGTTCCTCTATTCATTTCCTGCTGGGATTCTTATCTCCTCCTTTTCTATATGACTCAGCCAACCAAAATCTCTCCAGGGGGAGCGGCTGAAAGCGGATGTTTCCGGTTTTCACGATACAGTATTTTCCATAGAATTAGGAATTAGAATACTAGAATCAGTGGCGATATTAGCATGTAAATCTTGGTATGGCAAACTCATTTAAAAAAAAAATGCATGCCAGCAAAGCCACTACACAACACAACACTAAACAATACAATAATTGCACTATAATGGTGACAAACGGTGCCCACAAACTGTTAGGGCCTACTTAAAGCTGTCCCAACAGCAGAGCTTTATTTTCAGCACCATGGAGTGAATCCTTACCACTGTTACACCTGGTTATCAGCAGAGCCTTGTCTGGCAGCGACACAGTTCATTCAGCCTCATTTACTGCCTTAAAAAAAAAAACACATGGTACCAGTCAAAAGTTTAGACACACATACTCATTCAAGGTTTTTTTTTTTTTTTTTCTACTATTTTCTACATTGTAGAATAATAGCGAAGACATCAAAACAAAACCCTGAAAGACTATGAAATATCACATATGGAATCATGTCGTAACCAAAAAAAAGTGTTTAAAGAATCTCAAATATAAAGTATATTTTGATTTGTTTAAGTAGCCACCCTTTGCCTTGATGACAGCTTTGCACACTCTTGGCATTCTCTCAACCAGCTTCATGAGGTAGTCACCTGAAATGAATTTCAATTAACAGGTGTGCCTTCTTAAAAGTTAATTTGTGGAATTTCTTTCCTTCTTAATGCGTTTGAGACAATCAGTTGTGTTGTGACAAGGTAGGGTTGGTATACAGAAGATAGCCCTATTTGGTAAAAGACCAAGTCCATACTATGGTAAGAACAGCTCAAATAAACAAAGGGAAACAACAGTATCATGATTATAAGACATGAAGGTCCGTCAATCAGGAACATTTCAAGAACTTTTAAAGTTTCTTCAAGTGCAGTCGCAAAAACCATCAAGCGCTTTGATGAAACTGGCTCTCATGAGAACCGCTACAGAAAATGAAGACCCAGAGTTCCCTCTGCTGCAGAGGATAAGATCATTAGAGATTAACTGCACCTCAGATTGCAGCCCAAATAAGTGCTTCACAGAGTTCAAGTAATAGACACATCTCAACATCAACTGTTCAGAGGAGACTGTGTGAATCAGGCCTTCGTGGTCGAATTGCTGCAAAGAAACCACTACTAAAGGACACCAATAAGAAGAAGAGACCAAGAAACATTAGACCGGTGGAAATCTGTCCTTTGATCTGATGAGTTCAAATTTGTAATTTTTGGTTCCAACTGCAGTGTCTTTGTGAGACACAGAGTAGGTGAACGGATGATCTCCGCATGTGTGGTTCCCACCGTGAAGCGTGGAGGAGGAGGTGTGATGGTGCTTCGCTGGTGACACTGAGGAGGCTATATTGTAGAGGCTGTTTATACAGAAATTTGGTATAAAACCCATATGAACTGTATCTATAATTAAAAATCGAATCAAATAATTTTATTGGTCACATACACATATTTAGCAGATGTTATTGGTCACATACACCTATTTAAAATATGTTATTGAGGATGTAGCGAAATGCTTATGTTTCTAGCTCCAACAGTGCAGTAGTATCTAACTAAATGCTTGTGTTTCTAGCTCCAACAGTGCAGTAGTATCTAACAATTCACAACAATACACACAAATCTAAAAGAATGGAATTAAGGAATATATAAATATTAGGATGAGCAATGTCGGAGTGGCATAAAATACAGTAGAATAGAATACAGTATATACATATGAGATGAGTAAAATAGTATGTAAACATTAATAACGTGACTAGTAATCCATTATTGAAGTGACCAGTGATTCCCATGTCTATGTACAGTTGAAGTTGGAAGTTTACATACACCTTAGCCAAATACATTTAAACTCAGTTTTTCACAATTCCTGACATTTAATCCAAGTAAAAATTCCCTGTCTTAGGTCAGTTAGGATCACCACTTTATTTTAAGAATGTGAAATGTCAGAATAATAGTAGAGAGAATGATTTATTTTGGCTTTTATTTCTTTCATCACATTCCCAGTGGGTCAGAAGTTTACATACACTCAATTAGTATTTGGTAGCATTGCCTTTAAATTGTTTAACTTTGGTCAAACGTTTCGGGTAGCCTTCCACATGCTTCCCACAATAAGTTGGGTGAATTTTAGCCCATTCCTCCTGACAGAGCTGGTGTAACTGAGTCAGGTTTGTAGGCCTCCTTGCTCACGCACAGTTTTTCAGTTCTGCCCAAAAATGTTCTATGGGATTGAGGTCAGTGCTTTGTGATGGCCACTCCAATACCTTGACTTTGTTGTCCTTAAGCCATTTCGCCACAACTTTGGAAGTATGCTTGGGTTCATTGTCCATTTGGAAGACCCATTTGCGACCAAGCTTTAACTTCCTGACTGATGTCTTGAGATGTTGCTTCAGTATATCCACATCATTTTACTGCCTCATGATGCCATCTATTTTGTGAAGTGTACCAGTCCCTCCTGCAGCAAAGCACACCCACAGCATGATGCTGCCACCCCCGTGTTTCACGGTTGGGATGGTGTTCTTCGGCTGGCAAGCCTCCCCCTTTTTCCTCCTAACATAACGATGGTCATTATGGCCAAACAGTTCTATTTTGTTTCATCAGACCAGAGGACATTTCTCCAAAAAGTACGATCATTGTCCCCATGTACAAACCGTAATCTGGCTTTTTTTATGGCGGTTTTGGAGCAGTGGCTTCTTCCTTGCTGAGTGGCCTTTCAGGTTATGTCGATATAGGACTCGTTCTACTGTGGATATAGATACTTTTGTACCTGTTTCCTCCAGCATCTTCACAAGGTACTTTGCTGTTGTTCTGGGATTGATTTGCACTTTTCGCACCAAAGTATGTTCATCTCTAGGAGACAGAACGCGTCTCCTTCCTGAGCGGTATGACGACTGCGTGGTCCCATGGTGTTTATACTTGCGTACTATTGTTTGTACAGATGAACGTGGTACCTTCAGGCATTTGGAAATTGCTTCCAAGGATGAACCAGACTTGTGGAGGTCTACAATAATTTTTCTGAGGTCTTGGCTGATTTCTTTTTGATTTTCCCATGATGTCAAGCAAAGAGGCACTGAGATTGAAGGTAGGCCTTGAAATACATCCACAGGTACACCTCCAATTGACTCAAATGACGTCAATTAGCCTATCTGAAGCTTCTAAAGCCATGACATCATTTTCTGGAATTTTCCAAGCTGTTTAAAGGCACAGTCATCTTAATGTATGTAAACTTCTGACTCACTGGAATTGTGATACAGTGAATTATAAGTGAAATAATCTGTCTGTAAACAATTGTTGGAAATGTTACTTGTGTCATGCACAAAGTAGATGTCCTAACCGACTTGCCAAAACTATAGTTTGTTAACAAGAAATTTGTGGAGTGGTTGAAAAACGAGTTTTAATGACTCCAACCTAAGTCTATGTAAACTTCCGACTTCAACTGAACATAGGGCAGCAGCCTCTAAGGTGCAGGGTTGAGTAAGCGGGTGGTAGGCGGCTAGTGATGGCTATTTAACAGTCTGATGGCCTTGAGATAAAAGCTGTTTTTCCAGTCTCTCTGTCCCAGCTTGATGATCTTTTTGGCCTTCCTGTGACATCGGGTGGTGTAGGTGTCCTGGAGGGCAGGTAGTTTGCCCCCGGTGATGCGTTGTGCAGACCACACCACCCTCTGGAGAGCCCTGCGGTTGCGGGTGGTGCAGTTGCCGTACCAGGCGGTGATACAGCCCGACAGGACGCTCTCAATTGTGCATCTGTAAAAGTGAGGGTCTTAGGGGCCAAGACTCATTTCTTCAGCCTCCTGAGGTTGAAGAGGCGCTGTCGCGCCTTCTTCACCACACTGTCTGTGTGGGTGGACCATTCCAGATTGTCAAGTTCCTCTTGAAGCTTTTCACCTTCTCCACTGCGGTCCAATCGATGTGAATAGGGGCGTGCTCCCTCTGCTGTCTCCTGAAGTCCACGATCAGCTCCTTAATTTTGTTGATGTTGAGGGAGAGGTTATTTTCCTGGCACCACTCCGCCAAGGCCCTCACCTTCTCCCTGTAGGCTGTCTCGTCATTGTTGGTAATCAGGCCTACTACTGTTGTGTTGTCTGCAAACTTGATGATTGAGTTGGAGGCGTGCGTGGCCATGCAGTCATGAGTGAACAGGGAGTACAGGACAGGGCTGGGCACACACTCTTGTGGGGCGCCTGTGTTGAGGATCAGCATAGTGGTGTTGTTTCCTGGGGGGCGGCCCGTCAGGAAGTCCAGGACCCAATTGCACATGGCGAGGTGCAGACCCAGAGCCCCGAGCTTAATGATGAGCTTGAAGGGTACTATGGTGTTGAATGCTGAGCTGTAGTCAATGAACAGCATTCTTACATAGGTATTCCTTTTGTCCAGATGGGTTTGGGCAGTGTACAATGCAATGGCGATTGCATGGTCCGTGGATCTATTGGGGCGGTAAGCAAACTGAAGTGGGTCTAGGGTGTCAGGTAAGATATGATCCTTAACGAGCCTCTCAAAGCACTTCATGATGACAGAAGTGAGGCACACTTTTACTGACAGTATTTTATGTTGTCTATAATTCCATTAAACAATTTCTGATGGATTACATGCCTTACTTTTATTTTCCTGCCCAAGTAAAATCAGGACTTGTGACAACTCCGAAAAACTGTTGTAGGGACTCTGCTCAAGCTCTTTTTACCAACAAACAAACACACAAAGGCTTAAAAACAACTTAGCCTAAAAATCCCCATAGGATAAATTCAAGTTTAGACAATTAAATTGGTATCCCTCTGTGCCTATCAGTTATTAGAGATAGCATTTTAGGACTCAACATTACATGATTTCTAGCCTGGAAAGCCGCTAGTGTCCGCTATTTACCTGTCTTTTGACGTTAAACTCCGTCAAAAAATATGTAAATAGCGCCCACTAGCGGCTATACAGGCTACATGATTCTTTACACATTTGCAATTAACCAACACTAGTTTTGACAAACCAAAAGGCCTAAAATGTAATGACAAATACTGTAATATCAAACAACGTCACATGTTTCAACGGCACGAAGACAGTCAAATGTAGTATAACATTGTATACTGCTTTTGATTCGGTGTGCTGTTTTAAATGATCTCCCCCCCACATGCACAAGAAATGTTACAAATATATGTTTCCGCCCCCTAACACAGGCTTGTGGTTGGCTCATTTTAGTTCCGCTCTGCTCCCTGGTCTGAAGTGACAGCTGAGTTAGCGCAATGTATCGCTCTTTGAGAAACGTCCAGCGATTTAACGGCCAACTCCAGGCGTTGCAGAGGAACCTAGCCAACACAAAGCACAGTCCTGCAGCAGGAGTCATCTTCACATCCTCCAGAATGGTACGTTTGGTCTTTTCGGAGATTGGAGTCAGTTGTTAGCCCATCGCAGGCCCGCAAATGACCTTATTAGTTAGCCAAGCTAACTGGCTAGTTAGCGGTATTAGCTAAAATGAATGAATAGTTAGCCATCTTGCTGTCTAGCTTTACACGAATGTAGTAATGCTGTTTTTAGGACAACCGCAGATAGTCTTTCAAACAAGAAACAAGTATTCACAGCAATATTCTGGTAGCAAGCAAGCTAGTTTGTCAGTTGGCTAATGTTATCTTGTCAAGCTAGCAGAAGGTCAAAGTCAGTTTACAACTATCTGCTAGCTAACAAGAGTGCTAACTGGCTAACTTTCACTGCATAACTTACTTGCCAAGTTCACACGGAGTTCAAATCAAATTGTATTTGTCACATGCGCCGAATACAGCAGGTGTAGACTTTACCGTGGAATGCTTATTTACGAGCCCTTTCCCAACAATACAGAGTGCAAACGTAAGAAAAATGTCCTAAATAAAAAAAGCAAATAGTTAAAATAGCAATAACGCGGCTATACAAGGAGTAACTTAGCGAGTCGATGTGCAGAGGGGTACGAGGTAGTTGGTGAAAGTAGGTAACGTTAGGGGTAAAAGTAGCCCCTAGGAATCCGAGAGTGGAAGACTCCTCTCTCGTCTCTAACATGTAGGCTCACTTTTGGTGAACAGTCACACCACAGACTGTTGAATTTCAACATACAAGGCAGCCGTTACTCTTCCTGTGGTCCAGCGAAAATGAAGGCAGTAATATACATTATAATACCATTTTTTAAACATTAAAATATAATTTACAACAGATTTCACAATACATTGTGTGCCCTTCGGCCACTACTCTACTACATCACAATCCAGGTCTGCGTGTGTGTTGTATGTATGTGTGTGTGACTCTCTAAAGTCCTCACTGTTCAATAATGTGTATTTTTTAAAATCTGTTTCTTAAATCAGAATTTACAGCTTTTGTTAGTTACTTGATGTGGAATAGAGTTCCATGTAGCCATGGGTCTATGTAGTACTGTGCGCCTCCCATAGTCTGGACTTGGGGACTGTGATGATTCATTCAAAACAACCATAAACATATTAGAGCTTATGCTTATCCATAGGCTTATGAGGCCAAGCCGAAAGGAAAAACGATTGTGCCGTTATACAATACATAGCCTACCACATATTACCAAGTGCAGAAAAACATAAAACCAAACGGATTTAAGATGTCTTTGGTACATAATTGCCTATACTCCAAAATTAAATAAATTCGAGTAATCGCCTTTGAGTATGAACTTTTATTATGCATAGTGGATGGACTGGTTACCCTATGTGTAACAGTTTAACTTTAATCCGTCCCCTCGCCCAGACCCGGGCGCGAACCAGGGACCCTCTGCACACATCAACAACAGTCACCCACGAAGCATCGTTACCCATCGCTCCACAAAAGCCGCGGCCCTTGCAGAGCAAGGGGAACCACTACTTCAAGGTCTCAGAGCAAGTGGCGTCACCGACTGAAAGGCTATTAGCGCGCACCACCGCTAACTAGCTAGCCATTTCACATCCGTTACATCAGCTCAGTGGTGTAAAGTACTTAGGTAAAAAATAATTGAAAGTACTACTTAAGTAGTTTTTTTAGTATCTGTACTTTACTTTATTTATATTTGACAGCTTTTCATTTTCCTCCACTACATTCCTATATAAAAGAATGTAATTTTTACTCCTTAATTCCTCCGTAATTTTTACTCCACTACTTCTAGGTTTCAGAGCAAGTGACGTAACCGACTGAAAGGCTGCTAGCTCGCGCCACCGCTAACTAGCTAGCCATTTCACATCCGTTACACTAGCCGCCGTCAAGTAACCATGTAGCTAGCCGCCGTCAAGTAACCGTGTAGCTAGCCGCCGTCAAGTAACTGTGTAGCTAGCCTGACACCCAAAAGTACATTTTGAATGATGAGCAGGACAGGAAAATTGTACAAAAAAATTAAAATAAAATAAGAAAATTGTGTCTTTTGCTTTAATATAAGGAATTTAAAATGATTTTTTACTTTTGATACTTAAGTACATTTTAAAATCAAATAGTTTTATACTTTTACTCAAGTAGTATTTTACGGGGCGAGTCATTTTCTTTTAAGATATCTTTTAATTTTACTCAAGTATGAGTCAGAGCAAGGGGAACCACTACTTCAAGGTCTCAGAGCAAGTGACGTCACCGATTGAAAGGCTATTAGCGCGCCCCACCGCTAACTAGCTAGCCATTTCACATCCGTTACATATATTAAATAGTGTAATAAATCTATTTTAAACTGTAGATGTTCCAAAGGCGCGCATCGGCGGCTTGTATGTTGGAGGCCTGGAGATGCTAAACATGTTATTTAACGATAAATTACTGTTAGACCGGCGTCCTTTTGCTGCCATCATTTCATGACCGCCACAGCCCTAGAGGTTCATTTAAAAAACGGTCCACTCTCAACTCCGTGGAGGAGTCGAGGTACTTGGCAAACTGCATACCAACACTACCGCTGGCACAGAGCACTGTGGAAATGGCTGCGTAATTATGTTTTTACCTATACAATTAGCGAGGAGTTATGTATCTGAACACCTGATAGGTCAGCCTGAGAAACAGCCGTTTTGTTGTTCAGTCTTGGAAGAGGTTAGCTCTCAAATGTCAACAAAGCAAGTCAATAGCTAGCTAGCTACTTTTTTTTTTTTAGATTATTCCTCTCTAACCAAGTAACCATGTAGCTAGTGTAACAGTATAACTTTATGGAATCCCCTCGCCCCGACCCTTGCGCAAACCAGGGACCCTCTGCACACATCAACAACAGTCACCCACGAAGCATCGTTACCCATCGCTCCACAAAAGCCACGGCCCTTGCAGAGCAAGGGGAACCACTACTTCTAGGTTTCAGAGCAAGTGACGTAACCGACTGAAAGGCTGCTAGCTCGCGCCACCGCTAACTAGCTAGCCATTTCACATCCGTTACACTAGCCACCGTCAAGTAACCATGTAGCTAGCCGCCGTCAAGTAACCGTGTAGCTAGCCGCCGTCAAGTAACCGTGTAGCTAGCCGCCGTCAAGTAACCGTGTAGCTAGCCGCCGTCAGGTAACCGTGTAGCTAGCCGCCGTCAGGTAACCGTGTAGCTAGCCGCCGTCAGGTAACCGTGTAGCTAGCCGCCGTCAGGTAACCGTGTAGCTAGCCGCCGTCAGGTAACCGTGTAGCTAGCCGCCGTCAGGTAACCGTGTAGCTAGCCGCCGTCAGGTAACCGTGTAGCTAGCCGCCGTCAAGTAACCGTGTAGCTAGCCGCCGTCAAGTAACCGTGTAGCTAGCCGCCGTCAGGTAACCCCGACTAACTTTTCATCTTTGCTATTTGACTGTGTCCATGTTGTTGTTCAGTCTTCAGAGTACAGAATTGAGGCAGACACCTTTGGAGAGCTGAAGGTGCCAGTTGACAAGTATTATGGGGCTCAGACTGTCAGGTCCACCATGAACTTCAAGATCGGAGGACCGTCGGAGAGAATGCCAGTAAGTTCAGACTAAATGTTACTTCATCTGTCAAGTTGTAGCTTGCCCTGAGACACGGCTGTGGGTTCCTGTGGCTGTAGGACACCAGTCCCACCATGTCTTAGAGAATCATTGTAGCTTGTCCTGAGACATGGCTGTGGGTTCCTGTGGCTGTAGGACACCAGTCCCACCACGTCTTAGAGAATCATTGTAGCTTGCCCTGAGACATGGCTGTAGATTTCTGTCCTATTTTCCCAGATTCAGATCAGACTAAAGGTTACTTCCTGTATCCAGTGCATCCCTGTGTAACAGTAAAACCATCGTAGCTCCACACGTCCTCACTACTGCTTTCTGTCCCAACAGATCCAGGTGATCAAAGCCTTTGGCATTCTGAAGAGGGCTGCTGCAGAGGTCAACAAGGACTACGGACTGGACCCGAAGCTGGCTGATGCCATCGTGCAGGCTGCTGATGAGGTGCCTAATACAGGGTGAACAGCGACACCACTACAGGAGCGAGAGAGGGTTGCATGACTGTCAGCGTTGTGACAGAGTAGACAGGTCAGCCTGGGTACCTGTCTACTTCTAACATTAGGCTACACTGCTGTAGAGGTCAACAAGGACTACGGACTGGACCCGAAGCTGGCTGATGCCATCGTGCAGGCTGCTGATGAGGTGCCTAATACAGGGTGAACAGCGACACCACTACAGGAGAGAGAGAGAGAGGGTTGCATGACTGTCAGCGTTGTGACAGAGTAGACAGGTCAGCCTGGGTACCTGTCTACTTCTAACATTAGGCTACACTGCTGTAGAGGTCAACAAGGACTACGGACTGGACCCGAAGCTGGCTGATGCCATCGTGCAGGCTGCTGATGAGGTGCCTAATACAGGGTGAACAGCGACACCACTACAGGAGAGAGAGAGGGTTGCATGACTGTCAGCGTTGTGACAGAGTAGACAGGTCAGCCTGGGTACCTGTCTACTTCTAACATTAGGCTACACTGCTGTAGAGGTCAACAAGGACTACGGACTGGACCCGAAGCTGGCTGATGCCATCGTGCAGGCTGCTGATGAGGTGCCTAATACAGGGTGAACAGCGACACCACTACAGGAGAGAGAGAGAGAGGGTTGCATGACTGTCAGCGTTGTGACAGAGTAGACAGGTCAGCCTGGGTACCTGTCTACTTCTAACATTAGGCTACACTGCTGTAGAGGTCAACAAGGACTACGGACTGGACCCGAAGCTGGCTAATGCCATCGTGCAGGCTGCTGATGAGGTGCCTAATACAGGGTGAACAGCGACACCACTACAGGAGCGAGAGAGAGAGGGTTGCATGACTGTCAGCGTTGTGACAGAGTAGACAGGTCAGCCTGGGTACCTGTCTACTTCTAACATTAGGCTACACTGCTGTAGAGGTCAACAAGGACTACGGACTGGACCCGAAGCTGGCTGATGCCATCGTGCAGGCTGCTGATGAGGTGCCTAATACAGGGTGAACAGCGACACCACTACAGGAGCGAGCGAGGGTTGCATGACTGTCAGCGTTGTGACAGAGTAGACAGGTCAGCCTGGGTACCTGTCTACTTCTAACATTAGGCTACACTGCTGTAGAGGTCAACAAGGACTACGGACTGGACCCGAAGCTGGCTGATGCCATCGTGCAGGCTGCTGATGAGGTGCCTAATACAGGGTGAACAGCGACACCACTACAGGAGCGAGAGAGGGTTGCATGACTGTCAGCGTTGTGACAGAGTAGACAGGTCAGCCTGGGTACCTGTCTACTTCTAACATTAGGCTACACTGCTGTAGAGGATAGCTATAGCTTTTGATACGGTACTGAGCAAAAAGCAGAGCACTTACACCTTGCTACCTAGCCTGGTGCCAGGCCTGTTTGTGTTGTTGGCAAGACGGCACAAACAGATCTGGGATCAAGCTATTCGCTAGCTACATTAGACCTACTAGTTACATTTAGCCATGGTGCCCTCATTCTACTGATTTAATGCCTTGATACTGCTCAGGTGGTACTTGGTACCGGTCTTGGCCTTGGTACTGCTCAGGTGGTACTTGGTACCGGCCTTGGCCTTGGTACCGGCCTTGGTACTGGTCTTGGTACAATACTGAACAATGTAATTACCTAAATGTAACATTATAGCCAGTCTTAGCCTCGTCCCAGATGGTCCCAAACATGGCGCCGCAATGACAATAGGAGTTAGAGATGGCACAAACAGATGTTGGACCAGACTAAGGCATGTTGACCTCTCTGGTCTGATGTCCGTGTTCCTTGGACCAGACTAAGGCATGTTGACCTCTCTGGTCTGATGTCCATGTTCCTTGGACCAGACTAAGGCATGTTGACCTCTCTGGTCTGATGTCCATGTTCCTTGGACCAGACTAAGGCATGTTGACCTCTCAATCTGGTGTCCGTGTTCCTTGGACCAGACTAAGGCATGTTGACCTCTCTGGTCTGATGTCCATGTTCCTTGGACCAGACTAAGGCATGTTGACCTCTCTGGTCTGATGTCCATGTTCCTTGGACCAGACTAAGACTTGTTGACCTCTCTGGTCTGGTGTCTGTGTTCCTTGGACCAGACTAAGGCATGTTGACCTCTCTGTTCTGATGTACCTGTTCCTTTACCAGGTGGCAGCTGGTAAGCTGGATGACCACTTCCCTCTGGTGGTGTGGCAGACCGGGTCAGGAACTCAGTCCAACATGAACGTTAACGAGGTGATCAGCAACAGGGCCATCGAGATCCTCGGAGGGAAGCTGGGGAGCAAGGACCCTGTTCACCCCAACGACCACGTCAACAAAAGCCAGGTAGGCTAACCATTCAGAAACACTTTCTCATTTCATACAAAATGTTGAAGAAGGAAATAAACAGTTTTTCACCAAGATAGAAGTAGCAAGTGACAGTGTTTTATTTGGACCCTGAGAAGGGTAACGGACGGCAGCGTTTGCCCTCAGAAGGGTAACGGACGGCAGCGTTTGCCCTCAGAAGGGTAACGGACGGCAGCGTTTGCCCTCAGAAGGGTAACGGACGGCAGCGTTTGCCCTCAGAAGGGTAACGGACGGCAGCGTTTGCCCTCAGAAGGGTAACGGACGGCAGCGTTTGCCCTCAGAAGGGTAACGGACGGCAGCGTCTGCCCTCAGAAGGGTAACGGACGGCAGCGTTTGCCCTCAGAAGGGTAACAGACCTCTCTTTGTCCTCAGAAGGGTAACGGACGGCAGCGTTTGCCCTCAGAAGGGTAACAGACCTCTCTTTGCCCTCAGAAGGGTAACGGACGGCAGCGTTTGCCCTCAGAAGGGTAACAGACCTCTCTTTGTCCTCAGAAGGGTAACGGACGGCAGCGTTTGCCCTCAGAAGGGTAACAGACCTCTCTTTGCCCCCAGAAGGGTAACAGACCTCTCTTTGCCCCCAGAAGGGTACCAGACCTCTCTTTGCCCCCAGAAGGGTAACGGACGGCAGCGTTTGCCCTCAGAAGGGTAACAGACGGCAGCATTTCCCCTCAGAAGGGTAACGGACGGCAGCGTTTGCCCTCAGAAGGGTAACGGACGGCAGCGTTTAGTTAAATGTTTTGATTTATTGGTATCTGATAAGCTCAGGTAAAGAGTTTTTAAATATCAATCAATCTGTATTTAATGTAAGTATTTGGGTCTTGCAGAGCTCCAACGATACGTTCCCCACAGCCATGCACATCGCAGCAGCCAAAGAGGTCCACGAGGTTCTGCTGCCCGGTCTACAACACCTCCACGACGCCCTGCACTCCAAGGCTGTGGAGTTTAAAGACATCATCAAGATCGGACGCACACACACACAGGATGCTGTGCCGTTGTCTCTGGGACAGGTACAGTACACACACACAGGATGCTGTACCGTTGTCTCTGGGACAGGTACAGTACACACACACACAGGACGCTGTGCCGTTGTCTCTGGGACAGGTACAGGACACACACACACAGGACGCTGTACCGTTGTCTCTGGGACAGGTACAGGACACACACACAGGACGCTGTACCGTTGTCTCTGGGACAGGTACAGTACACACACACAGGACGCTGTACCGTTGTCTCTGGGACAGGTACAGTACACACACACAGGACGCTGTACCGTTGTCTCTGGGACAGGTACAGTACACACACACAGGACGCTGTACCGT
The DNA here is from genome assembly GCF_016432855.1 of Salvelinus namaycush. Lineage (NCBI taxonomy): Eukaryota > Metazoa > Chordata > Actinopteri > Salmoniformes > Salmonidae > Salvelinus > Salvelinus namaycush. The sequence goes on from NC_052328.1 coordinate 34,387,601, forward strand.
TGTCTCTGGGACAGGTACAGTACACACACAGGACGCTGTGCCGTTGTCTCTGGGACAGGTACAGTACACACACACAGGACGCTGTACCGTTGTCTCTGGGACAGGTACAGTACACACACACAGGACGCTGTACCGTTGTCTCTGGGACAGGTACAGTACACACACACAGGACGCTGTACCGTTGTCTCTGGGACAGGTACAGGACACACACACAGGACGCTGTACCGTTGTCTCTGGGACAGGTACAGTACACACACACAGGACGCTGTACCGTTGTCTCTGGGACAGGTACAGTACACACACACAGGACGCTGTACCGTTGTCTCTGGGACAGGTACAGTACACACACAGGACGCTGTGCCGTTGTCTCGGACAGGTACAGTACACACACACACAGGACGCTGTACCGTTGTCTCTGGGACAGGTACAGTACACACACACACAGGACGCTGTACCGTTGTCTCTGGGACAGGTACAGTACACACACAGGACGCTGTACCGTTGTCTCTGGGACAGGTACAGTACACACACACAGGACGCTGTACCGTTGTCTCTGGGACAGGTACAGGACACACACACAGGACGCTGTACCGTTGTCTCTGGGACAGGTACAGTACACACACACAGGACGCTGTACCGTTGTCTCTGGGACAGGTACAGTACACACACACAGGACGCTGTACCGTTGTCTCTGGGACAGGTACAGTACACACACAGGACGCTGTACCGTTGTCTCTGGGACAGGTACAGTACACACACACAGGACGCTGTGCCGTTGTCTCTGGGACAGGTACAGGACACACACACAGGACGCTGTGCCGTTGTCTCTGGGACAGGTACAGTACACACACACAGGACGCTGTACCGTTGTCTCTGGGACAGGTACAGTACACACACACAGGACGCTGTACCGTTGTCTCTGGGACAGGTACAGTACACACACAGGACGCTGTGCCGTTGTCTCTGGGACAGGTACAGTACACACACACACAGGACGCTGTACCGTTGTCTCTGGGACAGGTACAGTACACACACACAGGACGCTGTACCGTTGTCTCTGGGACAGGTACAGTACACACACACAGGACGCTGTACCGTTGTCTCTGGGACAGGTACAGTACACACACACAGGACGCTGTACCGTTGTCTCTGGGACAGGTACAGGACACACACACAGGACGCTGTACCGTTGTCTCTGGGACAGGTACAGGACACACACACAGGACGCTGTACCGTTGTCTCTGGGACAGGTACAGGACACACACACAGGACGCTGTACCGTTGTCTCTGGGACAGGTACAGTACACACACACAGGACGCTGTACCGTTGTCTCTGGGACAGGTACAGTACACACACACAGGACGCTGTACCGTTGTCTCTGGGACAGGTACAGTACACACACAGGACGCTGTACCGTTGTCTCTGGGACAGGTACAGGACACACACACAGGACGCTGTACCGTTGTCTCTGGGACAGGTACAGGACACACACACAGGACGCTGTACCGGTGTCTCTGGGACAGGTACAGTACACACACACAGGACGCTGTGCCGTTGTCTCTGGGACAGGTACAGTACACACACACAGGACGCTGTACCGTTGTCTCTGGGACAGGTACAGTACACACACACAGGACGCTGTACCGTTGTCTCTGGGACAGGTACAGTACACACACACAGGACGCTGTACCGTTGTCTCTGGGACAGGTACAGTACACACACACAGGACGCTGTACCGTTGTCTCTGGGACAGGTACAGTACACACACACACAGGACGCTGTACCGTTGTCTCTGGGACAGGTACAGTACACACACACACAGGACGCTGTACCGTTGTCTCTGGGACAGGTACAGTACACACACAGGACGCTGTACCGTTGTCTCTGGGACAGGTACAGTACACACACAGGACGCTGTACCGTTGTCTCTGGGACAGGTACAGTACACACACAGGACGCTGTACCGTTGTCTCTGGGACAGGTACAGTACACACACACACAGGACGCTGTACCGTTGTCTCTGGGACAGGTACAGTACACACACACACAGGACGCTGTACCGTTGTCTCTGGGACAGGTACAGTACACACACACAGGACGCTGTACCGTTGTCTCTGGGACAGGTACAGTACACACACACACAGGACGCTGTGCCGTTGTCTCTGGGACAGGTACAGTACACACACAGGACGCTGTACCGTTGTCTCTGGGACAGGTACAGTACACACACACAGGACGCTGTGCCGTTGTCTCTGGGACAGGTACAGTACACACACACAGGACGCTGTACCGTTGTCTCTGGGACAGGTACAGTACACACACACACACACACAGGACGCTGTACCGTTGTCTCTGGGACAGGTACAGTACACACACACAGGACGCTGTACCGTTGTCTCTGGGACAGGTACAGTACACACACACACAGGACGCTGTGCCGTTGTCTCTGGGACAGGTACAGTACACACACACACACACAGGACGCTGTACCGTTGTCTCTGGGACAGGTACAGTACACACACACAGGACGCTGTGCCGTTGTCTCTGGGACAGGTACAGTACACACACACAGGACGCTGTACCGTTGTCTCTGGGACAGGTACAGTACACACACACACAGGACGCTGTACCGTTGTCTCTGGGACAGGTACAGGACACACACACAGGACGCTGTACCGTTGTCTCTGGGACAGGTACAGGACACACACACAGGACGCTGTACCGTTGTCTCTGGGACAGGTACAGGACACACACACAGGACGCTGTACCGTTGTCTCTGGGACAGGTACAGTACACACACAGGACGCTGTACCGTTGTCTCTGGGACAGGTACAGTACACACACACAGGACGCTGTGCCGTTGTCTCTGGGACAGGTACAGTACACACACACAGGACGCTGTACCGTTGTCTCTGGGACAGGTACAGTACACACACACAGGACGCTGTACCGTTGTCTCTGGGACAGGTACAGTACACACACACAGGACGCTGTACCGTTGTCTCTGGGACAGGTACAGTACACACACACAGGACGCTGTACCGTTGTCTCTGGGACAGGTACAGTACACACACACACACAGGACGCTGTACCGTTGTCTCTGGGACAGGTACAGTACACACACACAGGACGCTGTACCGTTGTCTCTGGGACAGGTACAGTACACACACACAGGACGCTGTACCGTTGTCTCTGGGACAGGTACAGTACACACACACACACACACAGGACGCTGTGCCGTTGTCTCTGGGACAGGTACAGTACACACACACACACAGGACGCTGTACCGTTGTCTCTGGGACAGGTACAGTACACACACACAGGACGCTGTGCCGTTGTCTCTGGGACAGGTACAGTACACACACACAGGACGCTGTACCGTTGTCTCTGGGACAGGTACAGTACACACACACACAGGACGCTGTACCGTTGTCTCTGGGACAGGTACAGGACACACACACAGGACGCTGTACCGTTGTCTCTGGGACAGGTACAGGACACACACACAGGACGCTGTACCGTTGTCTCTGGGACAGGTACAGGACACACACACAGGACGCTGTACCGTTGTCTCTGGGACAGGTACAGTACACACACACAGGACGCTGTACCGTTGTCTCTGGGACAGGTACAGTACACACACACACACAGGACGCTGTGCCGTTGTCTCTGGGACAGGTACAGTACACACACACACACAGGACGCTGTGCCGTTGTCTCTGGGACAGGTACAGTACACACACACACAGGACGCTGTGCCGTTGTCTCTGGGACAGGTACAGTACACACACACACACACACAGGACGCTGTAGCGTTGTCTCTGGGACAGGTACAGTACACACACACACACAGGACGCTGTGCCGTTGTCTCTGGGACAGGTACAGTACACACACACAGGACGCTGTACCGTTGTCTCTGGGACAGGTACAGTACACACACACAGGACGCTGTACCGTTGTCTCTGGGACAGGTACAGTACACACACACAGGACGCTGTGCCGTTGTCTCTGGGACAGGTACAGGACACACACACACAGGACGCTGTGCCGTTGTCTCTGGGACAGGTACAGGACACACACACACAGGACGCTGTGCCGTTGTCTCTGGGACAGGTACAGGACACACACACACAGGACGCTGTGCCGTTGTCTCTGGGACAGGTACAGGACACACACACACAGGACGCTGTGCCGTTGTCTCTGGGACAGGTACAGGACACACACACACAGGACGCTGTGCCGTTGTCTCTGGGACAGGTACAGGACACACACACACAGGACGCTGTGCCGTTGTCTCTGGGACAGGTACAGTACACACACAGGACGCTGTGCCGTTGTCTCTGGGACAGGTACAGTACACACACACAGGACGCTGTACCGTTGTCTCTGGGACAGGTACAGTACACACACACAGGACGCTGTACCGTTGTCTCTGGGACAGGTACAGTACACACACACACAGGACGCTGTACCGTTGTCTCTGGGACAGGTACAGTACACACACACAGGACGCTGTACCGTTGTCTCTGGGACAGGTACAGTACACACACACAGGACGCTGTACCGTTGTCTCTGGGACAGGTACAGTACACACACACAGGACGCTGTACCGTTGTCTCTGGGACAGGTACAGTACACACACAGGACGCTGTACCGTTGACTCTGGGACAGGTACAGTACACACACACAGGTCGCTGTACCGTTGTCTCTGGGACAGGTACAGTACACACACACAGGTCGCTGTACCGTTGTCTCTGGGACAGGTACAGTACACACACACACACAGGACGCTGTGCCGTTGTCTCTGGGACAGGTACAGTACACACACACAGGTCGCTGTACCGTTGTCTCTGGGACAGGTACAGTACACACACACACACAGGACGCTGTGCCGTTGTCTCTGGGACAGGTACAGTACACACACACAGGACGCTGTGCCGTTGTCTCTGGGACAGGTACAGTACACACACGCACTCGATACCAGAAATGATACCATGGCAGAGAAAGCAGCTTCTCGCTCTGTCACACTGTATTTAGCTTAACAAAACAAATGGCCACTGGATTGATGTAAATAATCATGATGCATTATCGCCTCATTAGCCTTTCCAGCTACCGGCAGACGGTTGTCATTAGCATTATCGCCTCATTAGCCTTTCCAGCTACCAGCAGACGGTTGTCATTAGCATTATCGCCTCATTAGCCTTTCCAGCTACCAGCAGACGGTTGTCATTAGCATTATCGCCTCATTAGCCTTTCCAGCTACCAGCAGACGGTTGTCATTAGCATTATCGCCTCATTAGCCTTTCCAGCTACCAGCAGACGGTTGTCATTAGCATTATCGCCTCATTAGCCTTTCCAGCTACCGGCAGACGGTTGTCATTAGCATTATCGCCTCATTAGCCTTTCCAGCTACCGGCAGACGGTTTTCATTAGCATTATCGCCTCATTAGCCTTTCCAGCTACCTGCAGACAGTTGTCATTAGCATTATCGCCTCATTAGCCTTTCCAGCTACCGGCAGACGGTTGTCATTAGCATTATCGCCTCATTAGCCTTTCCAGCTACCGGCAGACGGTTGTCATTAGCATTATCGCCTTTCCAGCTACCGGCAGACGGTTGTCATTAGCATTATCGCCTCATTATCGCCTTTCCAGCTACCGGCAGACGGGCATTCCCTTGCCGTTGCCTCTTGAGAAAGTTGCAGGGAATACGAATAACTGTTGATGGTTTTATGATAAACTTGGACAAATTTAATTAATTTCAAAGCATTTAACTTGGTTTACAAACGTGAGACACATTTTTGATAGAAGAAACGAAAGTTACAAAATAAAATTGTACCGACCCGTTTTTCGTGTTGTATTGGAAAAGCGCAGATGTTTCGGTGTCCTGTACGTGCAACACAAGTAACATACCAGTCTGCTAGATGTCAAACTATCCTAATGAGACGTTTTAAAATGTATTTCTACCAGGCAACTAACTGTCCTGTTTCTCTGCGTTTTACAGGAGTTCGGTGGGTACGTGCAGCAGGTAAAGTACAGTATTGTGCGAGTGAAGACGGCCATGCCCAGAATATATGAGCTGGCAGCGGGAGGTACTGCCGTGGGCACAGGCCTCAACACACGCATCGGCTTCGCTGAGAAAGTAGCAGCTACTGTCGCGTCTCTCACAGGTACAGGAGGCTACACACACACACACACACACATTTCATAATGGTTATCATGGTCATGTATGGTCCATGTTTTCTCACTACTGGTGTCCCCCAGGGCTCTGCACTAGGTCCTCTTTAATGTCTCACCACTGGTGTCCCCCAGGGCTCTGCACTAGGTCCTCTTTAATGTCTCACCACTGGTGTCCCCCAGGGCTCTGCACTAGGTCCTCTTTAATGTCTCACCACTGGTGTCCCTCAGGGCTCTGTACTAGGTCCTCTTTAATGTCTCACCACTGGTGTCCCTCAGGGCTCTGCACTAGGTCCTCTTTAATGTCTCACTACTGGTGTCCCCCAGGGCTCTGCACTAGGTCCTCTTTAATGTCTCACCACTGGTGTCCCTCAGGGCTCTGTACTAGGTCCTCTTTAATGTATCACTACTGGTGTCCGCCAGGGCTCTGCACTAGGTCCTCTTTAATGTCTCACCACTGGTGTCCCTCAGGGCTCTGTACTAGGTCCTCTTTAATGTATCACTACTGGTGTCCGCCAGGGCTCTGCACTAGGTCCTCTTTAATGTCTCACCACTGGTGTCCCTCAGGGCTCTGTACTAGGTCCTCTTTAATGTCTCACCACTGGTGTCCCCCAGGGCTCTGCACTAGGTCCTCTTTAATGTCTCACCACTGGTGTCCCTCAGGGCTCTGCACTAGGTCCTCTTTAATGTCTCACCACTGGTGTCCCTCAGGGCTCTGCACTAGGTCCTCTTTAATGTCTCACCACTGGTGTCCCCCAGGGCTCTGCACTAGGTCCTCTTTAATGTCTCACCACTGGTGTCCCTCAGGGCTCTGCACTAGGTCCTCTTTAATGTCTCACTACTGGTGTCCCCCAGGGCTCTGCACTAGGTCCTCTTTAATGTCTCACCACTGGTGTCCCTCAGGGCTCTGTACTAGGTCCTCTTTAATGTATCACTACTGGTGTCCGCCAGGGCTCTGCACTAGGTCCTCTTTAATGTCTCACCACTGGTGTCCCTCAGGGCTCTGTACTAGGTCCTCTTTAATGTATCACTACTGGTGTCCGCCAGGGCTCTGCACTAGGTCCTCTTTAATGTCTCACCACTGGTGTCCCTCAGGGCTCTGTACTAGGTCCTCTTTAATGTCTCACCACTGGTGTCCCCCAGGGCTCTGCACTAGGTCCTCTTTAATGTCTCACCACTGGTGTCCCTCAGGGCTCTGCACTAGGTCCTCTTTAATGTCTCACCACTGGTGTCCCTCAGGGCTCTGCACTAGGTCCTCTTTAATGTCTCACCACTGGTGTCCCCCAGGGCTCTGCACTAGGTCCTCTTTAATGTCTCACCACTGGTGTCCCCCAGGGCTCTGCACTAGGTCCTCTTTAATGTCTCACCACTGGTGTCCCCCAGGGCTCTGCACTAGGTCCTCTTTAATGTCTCACCACTGGTGTCCCTCAGGGCTCTGTACTAGGTCCTCTTTAATGTCTCACTACTGGTGTCCCCCAGGGCTCTGTACTGGGTCCTCTTTAATGTATCACTACTGGTGTCCCTCAGGGCTCTGTACTAGGTCCTCTTTAATGTCTCACCACTGGTGTCTCCCAGGGCTCTGCACTAGGTCCTCTTTAATGTCTCACCACTGGTGTCCCCCAGGGCTCTGTACTGGGTCCTCTTTAATGTCTCACCACTGGTGTCCCTCAGGGCTCTGTACTAGGTCCTCTCCTGTTTTCTCTGTACACCAAGTCACTTGGTTCTGTCAGAGGGTTTACAGTGTGGTATTATGGCTACAGTTCACCCTCCCAGCTGTTATCATGAGTCATACATTACATACACTGTCAAGCTTGAATTGTTTCTAATGTTATCAAGACCTGTCTACATGATGTCATATCCTGTCTCCAGGTCTGCCTTTCGTGACGGCTCCCAACAAATTTGAGGCTCTGGCGGCCCACGATGCTCTGGTGGAGCTGAGCGGAGCGTTGAACACGGTGGCCGTCAGTATGATGAAGATCGCCAACGATATCCGCTTCCTGGGGTCCGGGCCCCGCTCTGGCCTGGGAGAACTCTGTCTGCCTGAGAACGAGCCTGGTAGCAGCATCATGCCTGGTGAGTAAGTTACGGTCCGGGCCCCGCTCTGGCCTGGGAGAACTCTGTCTGCCTGAGAACGAGCCTGGTAGCAGCATCATGCCTGGTGAGTTTCCGGGGTCTGGTTTTCACCGTTGTTGTCAAGCATAACACGATATAGTTCACTGTCAAATCAACACGTGTTTAGCAGATGTTATTGCGGGTGTAGCGAAATGCTTGTGTTTCTAGCTCCGACAGTGCAGCAATTATCAAACATGTAATCTAACATTTCCACAACATATACCCAATACACACAAAGTAGGAATTAAGAATATATAAATATATGGATGAGCAATGTCATAGCGGCATAGACTAAGATACAGTAGAATAGTATAGAATACAGTATATACATATGAGATGAGTAATGTATAGACTAAGATACAGTAGAATAGTATAGAATACAGTATATACATATGAGATGAGTAATACATAGACTAAGATACAGTAGAATAGGATAGAATACAGTATATACATATGAGATGAGTAATGCATAGACTAAGATACAGTAGGATAGAATACAGTATATACATATGAGATGAGTAATACATAGACTAAGATACAGTAGAATAGTATAGAATACAGTATATACATATGAGATGAGTAATACATAGACTAAGATACAGTAGAATAGGATAGAATACAGTATATACATATGAGATGAGTAATACATAGACTAAGATACAGTAGAATAGGATAGAATACAGTATATTCATATGAGATGAGTAATACATAGACTAAGATACAGTAGAATAGGATAGAATACAGTATATACATATGAGATGAGTAATACATAGACTAAGATACAGTAGAATAGGATAGAATACAGTATATACATATGAGATGAGTAATACATAGACTAAGATACAGTAGAATAGAATACAGTATATACATATGAGATGAGTAATGCATAGACTAAGATACAGTAGAATAGAATACAGTATATATATATGAGATGAGTAATACATAGAATAAGATACAGTAGAATAGAATACTGTATATACATATGAGATGAGTAATGCGGGATATGTAAACATTATTAAGGAGACATTATTAAAGTAGGAAAAGAGTGAAGGAGATCTCTGAAAGAGTGAACAGTATTTGGACATGCCTTAGATGGCATAGTGCCCAAGTTATTGTGTTCTATCTATATCAAGTTTATTTTATATAGCCCTTCGTACATCAGCTAATATCTCGAAGTGCTGTACAGAAACCCAGCCTAAAACCCCAAACAGCAAGCAATGCAGGTGTAGAAGCACGGTGGCTTGGAAAAACTCCCTAGAAAGGCCAGAACCTAGGAAGAAACCTAGAGAGGAACCAGGCTATGAGGGGTGGCCAGTCCTCTTCTGGCTGTGCCGGGTGGAGATTATAACAGAACATGGCCAAGATGTTCAAAATGTTCATAAATGACAAGCATGGTCAAATAATAATCAGGAATAAATGTCAGTTGGCTTTTCATAGCCGATCATTAAGAGTTGAAAACAGCAGGTCTGGGACAGGTAGGGGTTCCATAACCGCAGGCAGAACAGTTGAAACTGGAACAGCAGCAAGGCCAGGTGGACTGGGGACAGCAAGGAGTCATCATGCCCGGTAGTCCTGACGTATGGTCCTAGGGCTCAGGTCCTCCGAGAGAAAGAAAGAAAGAGAAAAGGAGAGAATTAGAGAGAGCATACTTAAATTCACACAGGACACTGGATAAGACAGGAGAAGTACTCCAGATATAACCAACTGACCCTAGCCCCCCGACACATAAACTACTGCAGCATAAATACTGGAGGCTGAGACAGGAGGGGTCAGGAGACACTGTGGCCCCATCCGATGATACCCCCGGACAGGGCCAAACAGGAAGGATATAACCCCACCCACTTTGCCAAAGCACAGCCCCCGCACCACTAGAGGGAAATCTTCAACCACCAACTTACAATCCTGAGACAAGGCCGAGTATAGCCCACAAAGATCTCCACCACAGCACAAACCAAGGGGGGGCGCCAACCCAGACAGGAAGATCACGACAGTAACTCAACCCACTCAAGTGACAGCATGAAAGAGCACCAGTAAGCCAGTGACTCAGCCCCTGTAATAGGGTTAGAGGCAGAGAATCCCAGTGGAGAGAGGGGAACCGGCCAGGCAGAGACAGCAAGGGCGGTTCGTTGCTCCAGAGCCTTTCCGTTCACCTTCACACTCCTGGGCCAGACTATACTCAATCATATGACCTACTATATGTCCCAGTGGTCCGGCATTAGCTAAGTGGCACAGAGCTGCATGACCCCACCTAACTGTTATAACAGAGCTGCATGACCCCACCTAACTGTTATAACAGAGCTGCATGACCCCACCTAACTGTTATAACAGAGCTACATGACCCCACCTAACTGTTATAACAGAGCTACATGACCCCACCTAACTGTTATAACAGAGCTGCATGACCCCACCTAGCTGTTATAACAGAGCTGCATGACCCCACCTAACTGTTATAACAGAGCTACATGACCCCACCTAACTGTTATAACAGAGCTACATGACCCCACCTAACTGTTATAACAGAGCTACATGACCCCACCTAACTGTTATAACAGAGCTACATGACCCCACCTAACTGTTATAACAGAGCTACATGACCCCACCTAACTGTTATACCAGAGCTGCATGACCCCACCTAACTGTTATAACAGAGCTGCATGACCCCACCTAACTGTTATAACAGAGCTGCATGACCCCACCTAACTGTTATAACAGAGCTACATGACCCCACCTAACTGTTATAACAGAGCTACATGACCCCACCTAACTCCCAGCTGTCAGAAATCATCCACATTTAGGGTGGGTCAGGTTTCAAGACGTATTTTTGTCCAGGCCTTTTCTTCCCCCTCCTTGACCTCTACTTCAGCAGGAGATGGTCTTTATACTATCTGGCTACCCACAACCTGCCTTTATTCAGACTACCTCTCTAGCTACCCACAACCTGCCTTTATTCTGACAACCTCACAATAACATGTTGACAAATACTTCTGGAGGATTTCAAAGGGTAAGGATCCTACGCTCTTAACATGAAGGGATCGTACTGATGGACTGATTACAGAACAGTTTCTACTGAAGACGGCCTTGACATGAAGGGATCGGACTGATTACAGAACAGTTTCTACTGAAGACGGCCTTGACATGAAGGGATCGGACTGATTACAGAACAGTTTCTACTGAAGACGGCCTTGACATGAAGGGATCGTACTGATGGACTGATTACAGAACAGTTTCTACTGAAGACAGCCTTGACATGAAGGGATCGGACTGATTACAGAACAGTTTCTACTGAAGACGGCCTTGACATGAAGGGATCGTACTGATTACAGAACAGTTTCTACTGAAGACAGCCTTGACATGAAGGGATCGTACTGATGGACTGATTACAGAACAGTTTCTACTGAAGACAGCCTTGACATGAAGGGATCGTACTGATGGACTGATTACAGAACAGTTTCTACTGAAGACAGCCTTGACATGAAGGGATCGTACTGATGGACTGATTACAGAACAGTTTCTACTGAAGACAGCCTTGACATGAAGGGATCGTACTGATTACAGAACAGTTTCTACTGAAGACAGCCTTGACATGAAGGGATCGTACTGATGGACTGATTACAGAACAGTTTCTACTGAAGACAGCCTTGACATGAAGGGATCGGACTGATGGACTGATTACAGAACAGTTTCTACTGAAGACAGCCTTGACATGAAGGGATCGTACTGATGGACTGATTACAGAACAGTTTCTACTGAAGACAGCCTTGACATGAAGGGATCGTACTGATGGACTGATTACAGAACAGTTTCTACTGAAGACAGCCTTGACATGAAGGGATCGGACTGATGGACTGATTACAGAACAGTTTCTACTGAAGACAGCCTTGACATGAAGGGATCGTACTGATGGACTGATTACAGAACAGTTTCTACTGAAGACAGCCTTGACATGAAGGGATCGTACTGATGGACTGATTACAGAACAGTTTCTACTGAAGACGGCCTTGACATGAAGGGATCGGACTGATTACAGAACAGTTTCTACTGAAGACAGCCTTGACATGAAGGGATCGTACTGATGGACTGATTACAGAACAGTTTCTACTGAAGACGGCCTTGACATGAAGGGATCGGACTGATTACAGAACAGTTTCTACTGAAGACAGCCTTGACATGAAGGGATCGTACTGATGGACTGATTACAGAACAGTTTCTACTGAAGACAGCCTTGACATGAAGGGATCGTACTGATGGACTGATTACAGAACAGTTTCTACTGAAGACGGCCTTGACATGAAGGGATCGTACTGATGGACTGATTACAGAACAGTTTCTACTGAAGACAGCCTTGACATGAAGGGATCGTACTGATGGACTGATTACAGAACAGTTTCTACTGAAGACAGCCTTGACATGTTTGAGAGCCTTGAAAGTGGTGCTGTCCAGTGTTTACCGTCCGTTCAGAAGTCTTGTTGACCTCTGTTCAGAAGTCATGTTGACCTCTGTTCAGAAGTCATGTTGACCTCTGTTCAGCTGTCGTGTTGTAGGATTCCAACCGGTTGTGATTGGAGCCGGTGTAACGTTACAGCTCTGCCTTGGACTTTGTTTCGTTTATTTGCATAAATAGAAAGGCAGTTTGTAACAGTAAATAACATCAACAGTATGTGCAGCAGGGGAAAAGGCCGAAAGGGGTCGTCGACTGTTGCTTTTAACCAACATGTGTTTTAACCAAGGGGTCGTCGACTGTTGCTTTTAACCAACATGTGTTTTAGCCAAGGGTCGTCGACTGTTGTTTTAACCATCATGTGTTTTAGCCAAGGGGTCGTCGACTGTTGGTTTTAACCATCATGTGTTTTAGCCAAGGGTCGTCGACTGTTGCTTTTAACCATCATGTGTTTTAACCAAGGGGTCGGACTGTTGCTTTTAACCAACATGTGTTTTAACCAAGGGGTCGTCGACTGTTTGCTTTTAACCAACATGTGTTTTAACCAAGGGGTCGTCGACTGTTGCTTTTAACCAACATGTGTTTTAAACCAAGGGGTCGTCGACTGTTGTTTAACCACATGTGTTTTTAACCAAGGGGTCGTCGACTGTTGCTTTTAACCATCATGTGTTTTAACCAAGGGTCGTCGACTGTTGCTTTTAACCAACATGTGTTTTAACCAAGGGGTCGTCGACTGTTGGTTTTAACCATCATGTGTTTTAGCTAATGTGTAACAGTATCTTATACTGTCTCTATACTCTATAACAGTCTCTATACTGTCTCTATACTCTATAACATTCTCTATACTGTCCTATACTCTATAACAGTCGCTATACTGTCTCTATGCTCTACAACAGTCTCTATACTGTCTCTATCCTCTATAACAGTATCTATACTGTCTCTATACTCTATAACAGTCCTCTATACTGTCTCTATACTCTATAACAGTCTCTATATTTCTGTCTATACTCTATAACAGTTCGCTATACTGGTCTCTATACTCTATAACAGTCTCTATACTGTCTATACTCTATAACAGTCTCTATACTCTATAACAGTCTCTATACTGTCTATAATACTCTATAACAGTCTCTATACTGTCTCTATACTCTATAACAGTCTCTATACTGTCTATACTCTATAACAGTCTCTATACTGTCTCTATACTCTATAACAGTCGCTATACTGTCTCTATGCTCTACAACAGTCTCTATACTGTCTCTATACTCTACAACAGTCTCTATACTGTCTCTATACTCTATAACAGTATCTATACTGTCTCTATACTCTATAACAGTCTCTATACTGTCTCTATACTCTATAACAGTCGCTATACTGTCTCTATGCTCTACAACAGTCTCTATACTCTATAACAGTCGCTATACTGTCTCTATGCTCTACAACAGTCTCTATACTGTCTCTATACTCTACAACAGTCTCTATACTGTCTCTATACTCTATAACAGTATCTATACTGTCTCTATACTCTATAACAGTCTCTATACTGTCTCTATACTCTATAACAGTCCTATAACTGTCTCTTACTCTATAACAGTCTCTATACTGTCTCTATACTCTATAACAGTCCGCTATACTGTCTCTATACTCTATAACAGTCTCTATATCTATAACAGTCTCTATACTGTCTCTATACTCTATAACAGTATCTATACTGTCTCTATACTCTAATAACAGTCTCTATACGTCTATACTCTATAACAGTCTCTATACTGTCTCTATACTCTATAACAGTCTCTATACTGTCTCTATACTCTATACAGCGCTATACTGTCTCTTACTCTATACCAGTCTCTATACTCTATAACAGTCTCTATACTGTCTCTGTACCTATAACAGTCTCTATACTGTCTCTATACACTATAACAGTATCTATACTGTCTCTATACTCTATAACAGTCTCTATACTGTCTCTATACTCTATAACAGGCTCTATACTGTCTATACTTTATAACAGTCTCTATACTGTCTCTATATTATATATTATATATATTATATTATTATTATATTATTTGGAATGACACTGCTGTTTTCTATCTCTCCAGGTGGGTCTGATGAGGAATGGCCGAATGTTGGCAGAGGGGGAACCAGAAACCTTGATGAAACAGAACAGTGCTGTGGTGAGTAGCTAACAACAGTGGATACAATTTACTTATAAGAATATTTTGTACATTTCGCACTTTATTCAGACATTTGGAAACAGAGGGGGTGAGACAGGGGGACAGGCAAGCGGGAGTACAGTAGAAGCGGGGATTGAATGGCGGTATATACTAGAGTATATTTAATGTGACAGGAGTGTTACCACTAGACAATCAGCCCTGCAGGCAGTAGCACTACATTGACCCTATTGCCTCCTACCATCCACCCACCAAGTCACTGTAGACTCTGGAGAAAGCTTTCCTACTGCTGTGTGAGACGTCTGACTGTTGACTGCCTTCCCAGTAGGCAACATTATATTGAAAATACGTCTACTTTTCTTTCATGTACTGTACTCTGCTATGCTCTACTGTACTGTAATGTTGTGTACTCTACTGAGCTCTACCGTACTGTAATATAGTGTGCTCTACTGTACTGTAATGTACTCTGCTGTGCTCTACTGTACTGTAATGTACTCTGCTGTGCTCTACTGTACTGTAATGTACTCTGCTGTGTTCCACTGTACTGTGCTGTTCTATCCAAACTTGTGAAAAATAGATGTCTATGATTGGCTCAGATTTGGTCCGGTCTGAACCTGACCAAAAATGAATGTCCGTGGACGTTGAAATCAAGGCCGGTCTGGACAAAAAAAGAAGTCCAAAAGACGCCTGCGTCGGTCCGTGCTTAGTTCGTTCTGTGTTGACCACTGATCATATAAACCCTTGACTGTGTTATCTGTGTGTTCAATTGACTGTGTTGTCTATCTCCTCTACTGCCCCATCCACCCACTGCAGACCCTGGAGAAAGCCTTCCTGCAGCTGTGTGAGACGTCAGACCAGGTGGGCTCCAAACACAGCACCTACCCTCTGGGCGGGGTACTAGAGAGCGGCCAATCACTCGAGAGCGGCCGGGAAGAGTCAACCAATCCTGGGAGTCGGGCCGGGACCAGTTGAAGAGCTGCCCAAATACTCAGGTAAACGTAGGTTGTATGGACACTACACTGTATATACTCAGGTAAATGTAGGGTTGTGTGGACACTACACTGTATATACTCAGGTAAATGTAGGGTTGTATGGACACTACACTGTATATACTCAGGTAAATGTAGGGTTGTGTGGACACTACACTGTATATACTCAGGTAAATGTAGGGTTGCAAAATTCCGGAAACTTTCAGGATTCCTGGTAGGATGATTCCCTCCTAGCTTATTCTCTTCTGATTACAGAAATCATGATGACATTGGATAACTTAACTTCTCTCTGGAAACCGATGCCAATACTACAGTGTTTCAGCTATTGTCTTGAATTTCCTAAGATATTTGATACTGTGTGTGTGGGTTGGTTGGGTTGGGTTTTACTATCTTTGTCGGGACCAGAAGTCCCCACAAGGATAGTAAAATAAGGAAAATTCAGACAAGTGGGGACATGTTGTCGGTCCCTACAAGGAAAAAGGCTATTTGAAGCTTAAGAGGTTTAGGGTTACAATTAGGGTTAGAACTAGGGTTAGCAGTTAGGGTTAGGAGTTAGGGTTAGGTTAGGTTAGGGGTTAAGGTATGGATTAGGCTAAGTGTTAGGGTTAGGAAAAATAGGAATCAATTGTTTGGTCCCCACAAGGATAGTAAAACAAACTGTGTGTGTGTGTGTGTGTGTGTGTGTGTGTGTGTGTGTGTGTGTGTGTGTGTGTGTGTGTGTGTGTGTGTGTGTGTGTGTGTGTGTGTGTGTGTGTGTGTGTTGTGTGTGTGGTGTTGTGTGTGTGTTGTAGCGGACTGGAAGGTACGAGTCAGGCATGTGATGCCAAAGTGGAGGAACATCGCAGCTCTGATTATCAAGACCACGGTGCGGATGAAGAGAATGCCCGGGTAGGGGGGGAGGGATAGGAGAGATAGGGGGGAGTATAAGGTGAAGGGAGAAAAGGAAAGAGAGGGGGGGAAGTGAATATACGGAGGGGGGGGAGAGGGAACAATTTTCATATTTTACATCATACATTTCATATTTTAGGCTATCCACCACGGACCAACATTAAAACCATTAATCAAAAACACCGCCAGCGGAGGGAGGT